>NC_081412.1:182805322-183111884 GCF_030272615.1 Cryptomeria japonica | reverse complement strand
TTTTGCCAACTCAAGGATTCCCAAGTGGTTCTAAGATCTGGAATAATGTTCTCAAATGTAGGAATATTATTCAATCTAGCTTGATGTGGCAGATTGGGAATGGGGCAACATTCACTTTTGGGAAGATACCTAGCTGAGGGATAAACCTCTATCTTGGAATCAATCCTTCAAAAATATTTATTGGTGTCCTAAGGCATTCTTTTGATAGTGGGTCTAAGACTACATTGTTAGGGTTCCCACAGATACTGAGAGGGGGGGGTGAACCAGTATCTGACCGGTAATGAGATTTTCTTCAAACAGAACCTGCAAAACATAAAGTAATAGTATATCGGTATGCAAGAATTAATGAAATTAACAGAATCAAAAACATCCACATGAAAAGAACACCATAACACAAGATGTTTGACGAGGAAACCCGGTGTGGGAAAAACCTCGGTGGGATTTGTGACCCACAATATTCACTTACTGGCCAATAAGAGAATATTACTTACAATAGGGGCCTACACATGCAGGAAGGCCAACTGCTTAGAGCACACTGCTCAATAAGAAGTCACACTGACTTACAATGAGGATTATGCAAATCCAATGATCTGTACTGCTTTACAATAGCATCTTCAATGCCAGATTCAGTACCGGTTCTTGCACTGTTCTTTACATATACCCTTGACCTACAATTTGCACATTAGGTCTGCCTTATAATTTTCTTTATGCTTCCTATCCATATCCTACAAATGACTACAATGATCTCTTTTATATACAAGAGTCATTTTACAATTTGCCAAGTTGGCTTACAATAATAAACAAAATATTACATATCAAAAATCCTGTCGGCCTCTGTGCCGGTATACATCTTTTCTTCTGTGCCGGTGCCGGTGTAGAGTGATCTTGCTGATGCCGGTATAATGTCTTGCTTGAATAATGCTTTACCGGTAGAATGTCTTGCCGGTGCCATAGGATTGCAAGGTTGCCATCAATGACAAAACCTTCAATCACACACGATGTCTCATTGGAGTGTCCATATGCCAACAATCTCCCCCTTTGGCATTGATGGCAACACTCATGAGAAATTTTAAAAGGATATCCAAAAATGTGAGAACTCCCCCTGAGCATATGATCCCTGTGTTTTTGAATCTCTCATCCTACTACTCCCCCTTTGGCATCAATGACGAAGGTTAGTAGAGTTTGTAGTTGTACCAATCCATAACCTCAACCATGTAGTTGGGTAGTTATTATCTGAAGAAGATCTCCCAAAATTAAGTTTATACCATCCATAAACTTCTTACTATCTTTTATTGCTGTCTCAGTTCTGTTTACTGTACCGGTGAGATACTGCAAGTGCTCTGCCGGTGTTTTGCTACCCTGTGTTAGTGCCTCTGAAATTTCCTTCCGCAGAGATGCTAAATAGTCCAATCTTGGACTTAGTTTAGATCTCAAAAGTTTTGCCTTTTTTATTATTTTCTCTTTCTCTCTTTCCAATTTGAGCAATTCTTCCTCAAAATTTGCTATCTTTTCTTCAAAAACTGATAATGAATCAGGTGAGTTGACAAAATTGTCTGCAAGTTTGTTTATCTCATCCTGTGTCTTGCTTATTTTCTTGTCTACATCTATAGTCAAAAAGTTTGTTTTACATGTATCTTTATATAGGTTTTTGTACTCTTTTAACAAATTACACAGTTCCAGTAGAAGTGTGTCAAACTCCCTGTTACACTTCTTTATTTCTTCCTCAAAGAATTTCTGTTTCTCTTTTTCTACAATTTCCTTTACAAATTCTACCTTTGTTTGCTCAAAATTTCCAGAAACATATTTACAAAGTGTATCCAACTGGCCTAAAGAATCTTTATTGTCTATATTACAATTAGGAGCTATTGATTTCAAAAATGGAATTGAATCATCTATTGCTTTATAAGCTTGTGAGCTATAATCAGTTATTTTCTTGATAGATTCAAGTAATACCTCAATCACATTTGATGGTGACCCAACAAACTGAGTACCGGTGGAAGTGACCAAGCTTGTATTGACCTCTGGTAGGTCTGTTTGTATCTGCATTTCTTTAAGCACTGGTTTTCCTGCTTCATTTGTTATCGGTGGCATCTGTTCTGGAGCCTTTAGCTCTGTTGGTTCCTCTGTTTGTGTTTCAGATTCCATCTTTTTCTCTGTATCTGCTGCCAGTTACTCTGTGTTTCCTATTACTGGAGGCTCTTTGGCTATACTTGATTTATCTGTTGTATCCTTATCTACCACTATGTTGGTCTTCTGAGTATCAACATTCACAGTATATAGGAATTCAAGATTAGGATTATTATCCTCTGTATCCATACATTACCCCCACCATGTTTTGGAGGGATTTTTCCCAGTGCTGCCCCAATCGACCCCATTTGTTGTGAGTGGCTCCCTCTTTCACAAAGAGGAAAAATTCACCTAGCGAATGAACCCTAGAGGTGACTTTACTATCAAATCTTCTTATCATATTCTCCTCAAGGAAAATAACACCCCTGGGTGGTAGAGAAAGGTTTGGAACCCTCAGTTAATTCCCAAAATTAGCTTCTTTTGGTGGACTGATTTACACAACAAAATTCTTACTCAAGGAAATCTAACTAACCGGGGTTTCCAACTCCCTAATCGTTGTGTTTTATGCAAGCAAGAAGAGGAAAGAATTGCACACTTATTGCTCAATTGTACCTTCACTAAAATCCTTTGGGGTATGGTGCTAACAGAAGCTGGATATTCCTTGGGTTGTGAATGTAGACTTACATCAATTAATTATGGATTGGTTGGGGCCTTCACATAACCCCCTTGTCAAACAATTACGAAAGAAGATTCCATCCCATTTTGGTTGGAGAATATATGGAAAGAAAAGAACAATAGGATTTTTCCAGGATTTGGAAAAACTAATGGAGGAGGTCTTTAGATCCTTTTCCAAACTACTCATGGAAAACCTCTCTATCACTACTTGTTCTTGCCCATCCTATTCCCCTACACAATTTGATGATTAAATTGCTAGAAATTGGTGCTTACCTGGCTCTTATTCCTAATTCAAAAATTCAAAAAGGATGAAGAGGAAGAACACCAAGTGGTGTCTACCTAGACCAGGGTGCTATGAGCTTAATTTTGATGGCGCTACAAGGTAGTCCCAAGGTGCGGCTTCTACGGGGGAGGGTTATAAGGATGCATTCAGGGGAATTAGCGGTAGCCTATACTGGAAAATTGAAGGGAAATACAAACAATCAAGCTGAAGGGATCTCCTTACTTTGGAGGCTCAAAATTGACCTTTCAATCAGTATGAGGGATTTGGTCATTAAAGGCGATTCTAAACTCATAATTGATGTTGACAAGGGATTGAATAAGATTAACTTATCTATTGAAAGGATTGTTGGAGATATCCACAAACTCCTCATGGGGTTGGAGTTCTTTGAAATTAGACATGTCTATAGAGAAGGCAACATGGTTGTTGATGCTATGGCAATGTTAGGCCTTCAGATGGAAGGGTTGAGGTGCAGGAGGAAAAAAGGATTCCCTCCCAAGTAATGTCTAGTTACTCCTGAGAGGAGAGTTTTTGCCGACTGATTCCCATGAATAATCTTTTCCTCTATTGGAATTGGATTCTGTAGCAAATATGTATCTGTGTTTTGGTTATGGGGCTGCAAGTTTAAAAATCGGTGGTGGGAAATTTTGAATACGGGACTAAGTGGACTTTGGATGATGTGGACCCAAAGTCAAGTGATGTGGACTCTTCAATGGGTTTGGAAGGTCATAATGAAAATAGAATTTTTAAATCTCTAATGAGGCAAGGGGTGGATTGTGGATGTCACGTGATCGTTATGGATAGCCCCATTATGATGCATTGCCATCGTTCTAGCGAGACACGTGGAAGCCTAGGTAATAATGATTATTTAATCCCTAGAAGAAGAAATACCACATAAACCATCCCAGCCATCCCATCACACTACGTGTTGTGCCAACAACACGAGTGGTGGGTTAAGAGAGGATGGAGGTACAATTATAACCTAGTTGGCTTAGATGGTTTTGGTTTTCTCATTAACTATTGGTTTGCAATATTTTTCAGTAATTTTTTTTGAAATACTATCCTAGTTTCCTAGAGAACCCTCTCTGTTATTCCTATGACTATTCTCAAAATGGGTGGCAACAAAGTTAGATATGAGCCTGATAAACCAGATGAATTTAAAAATGATGATATTATGTGGTATATTTGTAAGAAGGGAGGGGTCGATGAGTACATTGAACATATGAATGGGTTTGACAAGGAGTTATTTACACAATTTGCAACCTCCTAGAACAAAAAAATATTCACGGTGGGAGGAATCTCCTTTGAAATTAGTGAGGAGGTGATTGCACAAGCCACTGGTCTTTCTATGGAAGGCAAAAAGTAGAAAAAGACTAGTCATGTGGCGAATAGTGAGAGTCTCAATAGATTCTTTAGAGGGAAGGAAGCCCCAAAAAAATTACAGGGTGGGTACACTAGAGAGGAGCTACTTAACCCATGGAAACAGGTATGTTTGATGACCACGAAATACTTTGCTTTGGAGGGTTGTTTTAAAGTTTAATTTTTCTATCACGTGTCGCTTCTAAAATATTTTAGAAACCATGACCTCATTTCCTTCACGTTCTATTTGTCACATTCCCTGGAGCGTTTTGTTAAGGAATTCATTGATCCCACCAAAAATTAGGACAAAAAACTCGTGCCCTTGCACCAGGGTCTTATCTAGAGGCTCTATTCCTTCCATTTGGCTCTATGTCTACCTAGAAACATAATGGTGAGCTAGAAATCCCAATTTCAATCTCCTCCTATTGCTACCATAACAAACACTCTTGGCTTTAGTAAAAAGCAGTGTACTCATCACCCTAGGGCCACAATTACCACTTCTATCTTAAAATCCCTTTAGCCTCGGTGGTTATTGCAGAGCTATGTGCATTAAAGGATCAAAAGCCTTCGACTAGTAACAGGAAAGGAAAAAGTAACGACCATCATAAAAGGATTTCCATTCTGGAAGAGTCAAGAAAGGAGAAGGATAAGATGGGGGAGAGTAATAGTAATAATGAGGGAAGACGAAGGTCTAACGAGCTGGCCTCCAATAGCACTGGTAAAGGTAAAAAGTTAAAACTGGTTGATTATGATTTGAAGGAGGATGAGGAGGAACAAGGGAAGGGAAATTATGAGAAGGATGAGGAGGAAAATGTGGAAGGTGGCGAGGGTGATACCCCTGAGAAATAGGTTAACAATAGCTCCACCCATGCTTCTGATGGCATGTGGGTTGAGCATGTGAACCCAACTGATGAAGTTAGAATGGAAGAGGAGGATGTTAAGGAGACTAGTGCTAGAGGTAGCTACACGAATTGTAAATTACAAACAAGAAGCTAAAGGTGATGGAAACTAAACTGCAGATGTTGAAGACTAAGATTATCCACCTAAAAAAGAAGATGGGCAACATCTCCAAGTTTAGTCTTCGGGTGATGCATGATCATGCGACCTCCTTATGTCTTATGTAGGAAAAGATTTTAGGCGAGATGGATGAAGAGGAAGGCACTTATAAGGAAGACTTCAAGCTCCTAATGGAAGACTGGAACGATGTGTTTCAACAAGCGAGTTGTAATGTTAAACATCCTAGCCATGTGTAGAGTCTTTTCAGGGTTTACTTTTAATTTGCTGCTTTTTGTTGTTTATGTTTTATAGGTCTTGGCTCCCATGTTGAGTACTCTGGTTAGTGACAATATGTCTTTTGTTAGTTGTTGTTTCATTGTTGGTCTATCGTTTATTCCTTTTGGTTGGTGGTTTACTACTGCTTACAAATTGTTGCTCAACTAGTTGTTTTTTGTATTTTTTTGTTCTAATTGTGATGATGTTTAAGTTCTTGACATCGTTTGGTTGTGTATGTAATAGGGACATCACCCTTGTATTGTTGCTCTTTAATATCAAAAACATAAACCATTGATTATTAAAACATTCTTCTTCCCATACTTGAAAGCAAATTTCAACAAAGTCTTATATTAAGCTTAAGAATTTGGTTGTCCTAAAACCACGCTTTATTTAGATCTAATTCTTTTTTTCTAATTATAAAAAAAATAGTTTTGGTTTGTCAATTTTTTTCATAATTTATAATTTTATTATAAAATAATTATTAATATTCTAATCAATTATGTTATAACTCTAATATTAATTGATAATTATTTTAAATATTTTTGGTAAATGATTATAGTAGATATAATGATATCTTTAATTTATATCTTAAAATTAAATTTTTATATAAATAGTGTGAGGTTTAAGAATATTTTAAAACATAAAATAATTAAATTTAAAATTTAAAAGATATTAAAATAATTATTGTAGACACCTATTTCTGTCCACCTAATTAAATGAATTTTATATTTGTTTAATTACCATTCATCCAACTATTAATTAAATATTAATTTAATTAATTGTTGAAAAAGCATCAACTATTAATTAAATTCACATTTAATTAATCTTTGATGCTTTTTCAACAATTAATTAAATTAATATTTAATTAATTCATCTCAACCCTCTCCTCCTATTAATTAAATAAATTATTCAATTTATTTGATTTAATTCACTTAACCAAGTTCAGACCATTAATTAAATAAATAAATCATATTTGTTTAATTAAATCTTCTCTCACATTTAAATAAATTAATATTTATTTAAATCCCCCAAAATCTCATCTCTCACATTTAAATAAATTAAATCACCTTTATCCTCCACCCACTTGCATTTTCTTAAAAATACAAGTTGCGCCACTATTTTAAATTAATTAATTATTTATTTAAAATCCTATTTATCCTCACCCACTTGAAACTTTTAATGGTTTCCCTTAAAGTCTTCAAACCTTTAATGACTTCCTTCTAAGAGTCTTCTCAAGCCGTTAATGGTTTCCCTTAAAGTCTTCAAAGTTAATGGCTTCCCTTAAAGTCTTCAAACCTTTAATGGCTTTTTTCTATAGTCTTCTTAAGCATTTAATGGTTTCCCTCGAAGTCTTTAAGCATTTAATGCTTATCTCCCTTTTTCTCATTTAAACAAATTAAGATTTATTTAAATAAAATCCAAAATTTACATTCACATTTAAATAAATTAATATTTATTTAAATATCTATCCAAATGCAAATTACACCATTTAATTGAAATAAATGATTTTATTTTAATGGAAAATCCCAAAATCCCCCCCACTTGCATTCTCCTACAAAATCCACTAGCATGCCTAAACCCCTTCTAGATTCTTCCAATCACTTCCAATTTAACCTAATCCTATCCTAATCATCGTCACATTTCCTAAATAAAAGGAAGCCACTTCTCAAAAACCTCCAAAGTCTTCAATAACCATTAAGGCTTTATGTCTTCAAATGGTTAACCTCTAAAGTCTTCCAAACCATTAAAGGCTCTTACATAACCATTTATGATTAACTCACCTTTGACCTTTGGTTAGAGACTTTCCTCTAACTTAACCATCCTTTTAACGTATGGGTCTCTTCAAAGAACTTATTTCTTTGAATAAGGTAACCATTTAACCCTTGCACATTTATTTATCCCTTGGATAAAAGGAATATCCATTAATCTAACCCTAACCCAACCCCCTAGGGTAACCATCATGTCCCCTCAAGCATTTAATTCTCTTCATCTCTCCTCTCAAGCCTCCTCATGGTCACACTTGTCAACATGGGATTGGGTTGAAAGTGTCGCATGGATTGAAGATCATTCAATCCTAACCCTTGTTAAGATTACTCAATATTAACCATCCAACCACCCATTTCTTCTATAAATAGATCTCATTTCCTTCATTATCATCATCCCAGGTTTTTGCATCCAGGTTATGTTATTTTCTTGTGTGCAGGTTATCAAGGAGTCTCATTTGCCTCTCATTTCAAGCTTAAGCATTTAGGAGAATTCTAGTATTAGAATTATCATGTTAGCATAACATGTTAGCATATTATAATTGCATTATCATAGCATGCTAGTTTCTTTGTCATAACTTAGTATTATCATGTTAGGATAGCATATCATGCTAGCATAATCTTCATTTTAATCTCATCATCTTGCATCATATCATAACTTTTCATATTCATATCATGCTATGATCTTAGTTGCACTTGCATTTAGATCTTTTATCATATCCCTCATTCTTTAGGTAGTCATCCTAGAGATCAAGTGTTCTTCCAAGCTGAGAGCCACCTTGATTTGAAGGATCGTTGGAGATAGAGAACAATGAGACGTGCTTAGAGCTTTTGTTTCATTTACTTATGTTTTATGTTTCATTGATCTCTAATGTAATGTTTTGTTGGTGTGTTTGAGTTGTTTGTGTCTTGTTTTTCAGATTCCACACTTTTCAGCATACTTTTTGGCGCCCATCATGGGGCAACCCACAAATTTCTAACAATTGTTTCGCAGGCTCACACCCAGATATTCCAGTGCATATGTGGACCTTTCTAATCTAATGTCTTACTTTTTCTTAGCATATGGAATCATCATAATAGCACATACCTGTTCTAGAGTAGCACTTTTGTAATAGGAAGAGGGCTAATTTTTGTAACACAACTTGGAAATTTTAGGCTTGTAAGCCCACAATCTTGACCAACTTTTCAAAGACGTTTTGTAGGTACTAATGTTTGTTGCAGGTCCAAAGGAGTTAGATTAGATTTTTTATTTAAGTTTTCATTTTACAAAGGATAAAAAGAACTCACTTCTTTTTCTTGCAAAAGTAAAAAGAACAATCAATCTTTATTATTGCAAGTTAAAAATAACAAGACACCCCTTTGTTTCATCAAGCGATTTTGTTTTGTTGACCACGTGATTTGCTTTTGTTGACTAGGATTTATTGCAAGTTCAAAAACAAATTTCTATGTGGGATTAAAAAGAACACCATGCTTGTTAATATAGAGGATAGAAAATCATTGCTTTCGAAGGATATTTAGAAAGCTTGGATTCCGTGTATCGAAAGTGGTAGGCATATGCTCTCCCCTTAATTGGGTGATAAAAAATTCAAACCCACTCTTTTAATGCTTTCTTTTAATTCAAGCATTTTACATCCTTTAGAGGGTTTTCTTTCCCGAAGCCTTGAGGGGGCTAGTGAGAAGGGTACAACCCAAGTGAGTACGACTAAAGCCAAGTAATCTAACTCACTATAATAAAATCGCCTTTTGAGATGAAAATCTCAGGGGATGAAGCATATTTGAGTTATTGCATATCGAGCACTTTTTAGGGCCTTGAGGTCTCAATCACTCTTACATGACTACATCTTGTTAGGTACTTTGTTAGGATATAGGCCTCAATCGCGCTTGCGCGACTTCAAAGAATATCTTTGAACAAAATCCTTATTACGAACCATAGAAATAGAAAATTGGAGCTGAGTCAATTTCCAAGCATTGGTGATATCATAGTGCAAGGGTGGGGAAGAGTCCACCCCCAATATTACTCACCATATATCTCCCCAGATAATTACCCAATTGTGAAGCAATTCACTTTGGGTTAATTTCTGGAAAAAGGCAAAAAAACGGGCACCCTCTAGGGGGTGACAAGGTTGTTTGAGCTGATAGAGTATCGAGACTAGTGGGCTATGATATTGTTGATGACCCTTGAATAAAGTGTCTATTTGATGTGTCTTTTATTGTAAATCAAAACCAGTGATAACATCGGGGATTTGAACACATCCTCAAAAGAACATACACTCAATGTTTAGCATAGGGATGGCCATTGTTTTCGTGTGCGTTATGTATTATTGTCATGAACATTGAAATATCTTGCAAGTTACAAATCAACCACTACAACAATCAATTTCAAAAACAAAGAGAAAAGAATAACCTTGGAGAGAAGAGAATTTCCAATTCCAACTAAGCATCCTTATAAGGGGTATCAAATCTTCAACTATCTTAAGAGATAAGATTTCGTCCAACAAGATTAAGGAGTATCAAATAGAGTGATCAAAGGTTCCATCATCCAACAAATCTTATCAAAAAAATACTAAGTTAGGTTCTCAAGTTGCCAAATTAAGTTTTTGCATCGTGAAGCTTGACTCATATTATTTGACAAACTTTGTCGTGGGGGCGGATCAAACTAAACCTCTACTTGACAAGTAAGCTTGAGTATCTGAAACAAAGTATCCATATCAACCATCAACATCAACATTGATAATTTTGTATGACCACTCCCCATATTTTGAGAAAAAAGTCTTCATCAAAAGACTAAGTTGAAGAAGAGACAACCTAGTCCTAGGACCCTTGCCAAAAGGAGCAAATTTATGTACATCAACTGTCAACTCTTTAACTCACATTGTGTTTTCTTGTGTCATATGCAACTATATCTCCAAGGAAAATCTAATATGTTTGACAAAGAAACTTTGAGAAGTAGAGCTTACATTCACAAAGAAACATTCAATCAACACCTTAACAGTGGGCGAAGGATCAATCCCACTTTGTTTCCAAGAAACTACATCACCTACCATGAAGATCGACCTGAACCACCAACCCCGCCAAGAACCCTGTTAGAAGAGGAATAATTCACTACTATAGAAATCTATTGATGCCCGCTATCACTCAATCTCAGAAAAATAAAGGAAAGAATCCACAACTAGAATCAAGTATGAGTCGAATGGGGTCCAATCCTTTTAATATAAATATGGAAGAAGAAGAGATCACCGAGGAGCTTGTCCAACAATGTCAAGAGAATGTCGCTTTCCAAAAAATCATGGAAAGACTTATAGACGCAAACAAACAAAAGTACCTCTTCATGCTAAATAGCAAAGGAATCTTGATGCCTGAGGATTTTGACATAAAAAATTCAAGGAATGAAATAATCCCAAGAACCAAGTCAAGGGTCTACACATTCATTCAAAATCAAGAACACCAAGGAGGTGATGACACCCAATACACTGCCCGCAACTGAGATGATACTTGCAATCATGGTGACATTAGTGAACAAGGGGATGCCTGTCATCGAAGATCTAGAGAAGGAAATGTGCCTCTAGATCTTATTACACAACAACTCCAAGCACTCCAACAACAAATGCAAGATATGCAACAAGGGTCTACAACGAGGTATTCTTTGGAGGACATTTTTCCTTACCTTTTTGACAAGAGGCTAAACATGATACCTTTCTCGCCAAATTCAAATATACCAAAGTATGATAAATATGATGGTAAGAGTGATCCCCATGATCACGTTAGGGAATTCTGTACTATTAGCTTGGAGTTTGCTCATAATGATACATACATGATGAGGCTATTCCTAAGAAGTTTGGGAGGGCAAACAATAGAGTGGTTGTCAAAACTCACACTTCTATCAGATCATTCGATGAGTTGGTGAATAAATTCATTACACAATACTCTTACAATATCCAACATGAGATCATTATGCTTTATATATGAAACACGAAGCAAAAGAACAATGAAACATTCATGGTCTTCTTGCAATGATGGAGATGTATGGTCTTAAGGTACCCACACAACGTACCTGAAAAGGAAAAGAGGGAGATCTTCATAGACAATTTGAATAGTGAAATGAGTTACCAACTCAAACTACAATGTCTACGTACTTTTGCAAAGTTGATTGAAAATGGCATCCAAGTAGAGGAAGCCTCCATCAAGAAAAGGATTTTAAAGTTCTCCAAGGAAGGTGTTAGTTTGTCAAGCAATAACCCCTATAGCAATCAATATAATAACAACAAATTAGACAAGTCCAAATTTTGGATTAGAAACAAAAATGTTGTTAACGATAGGGTAGTTGATGCCAACAATGTAAAGTCTAAACAACCAATGTTGAATTTATCATGTAACACACCATCCAACAATTATCAAAGAAGTATTAATCTAGGCACTAACAATTATCAATGCACTACCAACCAAGGAGCATCAACGTCAAACAATAACAACAACAACAACAACAACCAAGGAAATAACAACTACCAAGCTAACAATAACAACAATCAGGAGAACAAAAATAACCAAGGGGGCAATGCTATCACTCCACCTCCACATCGAATAACATATACACCATTGGGACAAATCCTGGACTCTACATTTCGAGAACTATTGGCAAACAAGATTATCACATTGCTAGTCATAAGAAACTTTGAACCCCAAGTCAAACCACCATGGTGGAATGACTCGCATTATTGTGATTATCATCGAAACAAGGGGCATAGAACAAACAATTGCATGAGGTTGAAAAACTTGGTTCAAGATATGATAGAAAAGGGAGACATAACGGTTGATGGACATAAAACCAATGGCGATCATGAGGCTTTAAAAAATACTCTTCCTAATTATGACAAAGGAGGAGCATCAACGTCCAACAATAACAAAGGAGCCTGCATCAATCACATATACGAAAACACCATAAATCACACATCGGCATGTGACAATCAAGTAAATGTCATAAAGATCAAAGATAAACAAGAAAATGCATCGGTAAATGCAACAAGGGCTCAAAAATATGTCTTGAAGGGGAGCACATATAAAGCAGCAACTATCCCCAAGACTCATTATAACTTGGTCAATCAACTGCAAAGGACACCCACTCAGATATCAATACTATAATTGCTCAGAATTTCACCAAAACATAAGGATATCTTGGAGCAAGCTCTTGGAGAAACAATAGTTCCAAACAATCTGGATATCAATATGTTCCAAGCCATGGTGGCACATATATAGTGCCACATAACATATCCTTTTCAAAACACGATGACGTCTCCTTGAGTCATCTACACAACACCCTGCTCCATATTGAATTCCCAGTCTACAAATATTGGGTGAAAAGAGTACTAATAGATGGAGGTGTTGGTCTCAATATCTGTACCTTAAATCTTATCTGTGCATTGGGCTTCTCTGAGCAAGCTATTGACCCTAAAAAGAAGATCACTATCAAAGCCTATGATGATGAAGAAAGGTCATCCAAAGGAACAATAATATTAGATTCAGGTAGGACCTATGCAAAGAGACACATTGTGCCAAGTCTTAGACATAGACTTGACATACAACATACTCTTGGGTCGTCCCTGGATCCATGAAATGCAAGCAGTACCTTCAATGTCTCAATTTCCCCTACAACAGATAAGAGATTTCAATATCAACAGATACTAACCCCTTTCAATATTGAAATGCTATAGGGGCAACTCAAGATATCTTAGTTCCACACAACATGGAGGCCCAAGCTTCCTCATCATCCAACAATCAAGAAAAAATCAAGTCATTGTCCATAGACTTTGAGCAAAAGATGAAGTTAAAAGACCAAGGTATGGGGGAATACTCTTTTGAACCCCTATGTTTATCCAAGTTGCCAACAACACCAAAATCTCATGGACAACATTCCACATCAAGACATTAGGAAACACAACCCATCAAGAAGTTTGATGGTAAATCTATCCAAATGAGCACACTAGCGGAATAATCAGACGATAAAGGCATCCTCAGCTGGCTATACAAAGATGAGGAAGAAATCGGAGTTGCTGCCCTAGAAGTGGTCGTTCCCACAAAACAATATGGCAATGGGTTTAGAATCATGCAACACATGGGATACAAAGGAAAAGGACCTATTGGCAAGAATCAAGAGGGCATCCTAGAACGCATACAACCCCATTCACAACTTGCAAAAGATAAAACAGGACTTGGATATGGCCAAAATATTCAACCTATGCAAAAGAAAGATCACCATAAAATATCCCAATGGAAAGAAAAGGTGACGCATAATGAAGACTCACGACAAGATGTGCTACACCACGCAATGAAAAATAAAAGAAAATAATAAGAGCATGAATAAAATGAGAGACAACAAGAAGAGCTCGTTATCCAAAGAGAGGAGGCTTCTTATAAAAAAGTATATCATGTACAAGCACATGATCAAATTGAATGTGAGCCATAACCTAAGGAGATTACTACTCAAACAGGGGAAACTGTGTATAAGAAAATCCAAAGAGTACAAGACAACATGAAACTTGAATCAGAACAAGATACCAAACTTGTGTCAATTGTCAGTGACCTTTTCTCGCCCTATAACATACCTCTCAGATTCAGTGGAGTCACCTAGGATAGCAATTCTAAAACAAATTCCAATAAGTATGAGTGGGACACTTTTTCCTAATATTACTGAGGATATTGAGGTGGATACAATCCATGCATACACACCCATTCCTTATGAGGGACAAGGCTCGAGCTCTAGATTGTTTAAATTCGGACAACAACATATCTATGAGGCTAGTGAGAACGAACAACTTCAATATGAAAGAGGCAATATTGATGAGAGTACCATCGAAAACCTTGAGACTATTATAGACCTTACCCATGCTACAGACAACTATGATAATATCTCTATCATGAACCTCACAGTGGCAGACCTTGACTCGCCAAATGACTCCCTACTGCTTATATATCCTAACCTCATAGATTGGGAAGAACCAGAACACAATATACCAATATTCCAAAACGATGAGGCCATTGTTCAATACCTCTACTCTATTAACCTATAAATATGATCCACCATTGAACCACATAATGATATGTGTGATCAAGGGAGTGCCAAGTGTCTCAGTCGCAAAAAGAACCAAATTGAAAAATGATCTAATAGTGAAAATCATTTAATGGCAGTATTAGATTGTAAAAAAGTAAAAACAAAGGATGCATGTAATGGTGAAAACCTCTTTGAGGCACCTGAAGATGGGAGACTTGACGCTCTTCCTGAACATTACCAGGAGAGGTCACCAATCTTGATTGAGCCAACTCAATCAATAAATATTGGCACTGAAGTAACAACCAAAACCATACATCTGGCAGAATCACTCACAAAAAAGGAAAAACCAAACTTTCAAATTCTTCAAGGAGAAGCAAATCAATTTTGCTTGGTCTTATGTAGACATGTCGGGGGTAGATCCAAATCTCATCATGCATCTCTTGTCCATCGCTCCTGGAGTTAAACTTGTCAAACAGAAAATAAAGAAGATGAACCCGCATGTGGCCATCTTAGTAAAAGTAGAGCTAAAGAAGTTACTTGATGTAGGATTCATTCGACCCATTGATTATGCAGAATGGATCTCTAACATTGTGCCAATTTCTGAACCAAATAAAAGCATCGTGATTTGTATAGACTTTAGAGATCTCAACAAAGCTTGTTCGAAGGATGACTCTCCTTTGCCAAGCATCAACACCACTATTGATCTAACAACAGGGCATGCAATGCTATCACTCATGGATGGTTTTTTCGGCTACAACCAAATCAAGATAGCTTGAGAAGATCAGGATAAAACTGCATTCACATGTCCGTGGGGTACATATTGTTGGAACGTCATGCCTTTTGGCTTGAAAAATGCTGGTGCAACTTATCAGAGGGCAATGACAACAATCTTCCACGATATGATGCACACTTTTATGGAAGATTATGTGGATGATTTTATAGCTAAATCATTCACAAGAGAAGAACACCTAGACATCCTTGATAAAATCTTTCAAAGACTGGAACAATTCAATGTCAGATTGAATCCTAAAAAGTGTGTTTTTGGGGTCATGTCCAGAAAACTTTTGGGCTACATTGTATTAGAAAAAGGAATCGAAGTGGACCCTACAAAGGTTCAAGCTATCATGGAAATGCCACCTCCTAAAAACATTAGCCAACTACGATCTCTTCAAGGCAGACTACAATCCATCAGACGATTCATTGCTCAACTAGCCTACAAATGTCTCCCATCTAATCATTTACTTCATAAGAATGTACCTTTCAGATGGGAAGACAAATGTACAGAATCATTCCACCAACTCAAACAATATTTGATGAATCCATGAATTTGGGTACCACCAATAGCAGGCAAACCACTCATCCTCTATATATCAATAACCAAAGTGTCACTGGGGGCACTGCTAGTACAAGAAGATCCAACAGGAAAAGAAAGGGTTATCTACTACATCAACATGATTTTGAATGGATATGAACTCAACTATACATTCATTGAAAAGGCTTGTTTAGCAATGGTCATTGCCTCTCAAAAGTTTCACCACTATATGCTGGCCCACACAATCAAGCTAGTGGCAAAGATCAACCCACTAAAATATCTACTTAGCAAAGCTGCTCTCACAGGTAGGTTAGCTAAATGGGTCATGATCCTAAGTGAGTTCGACATTCAGTACATGGAACGACGAGCTATCAAATGACAAGCAATTGCAGATCAACTGGCAAAAGCACCACTTCCAGACCAACACCCACTATAGGTGGAATTTCTAGATATGGATGTGCTCACTATCACACCCAAGCAATGGACCCTATACTTTGATGGATCCTATACACAACATGGATCAGGTGTCGACATCATGTTTGTCACTCCAAAAGGACGCACAATTCCGCGATCCACTAGGTTGATGTTCCCCTGCACCAATAACATTGTTCAGTATGAGGTTGTAGTGATAGGTATCAAAGTAGCCGTGGAATGGAGAATCACATAATTGAAAGTCTATGGAGACTCTCAATTAGTTACCTATCAAATCAATGATGATTATCAAATAAAAGATGATAAGCTCATGCCCTACAAACGAATGGTGGATGATTTCAAAAAATACTTTGTGGACATCACCTTCGAGTAGATTCCAAGGTTGGAAAATAGAGTTACTGATGCAATGGCCACTATCTCCTTGCTCTTGCATATTCCAGATAAATGGAATCATTATGAATTCTTGGTGGAGCAATTATTTTCCCTAGCCTATAACAATTCAGAATCCCAAGTTATCTGTGATCTAACTGGTTTTGATTCCCCTCTATATGGGAAGATCTATGACTATATCAAAGACAATACCCTCCCAAGCGACCTATCTCGTAACCAAAAATGAAGCTTTATCCAACAAACAACCCGTTACACCTTAACCACTGACACACTTTATCCCCGAGGTCTTGATGGTACTCTTCTTCAATGCCTCGATCGTAACGAATCTGACTCCGCCTTACATGAGCTTCATGAAGGTATTTGTGGTATGCATTCAAGTGGTCCTTCTCTTGCTAAGAAACTCCTATGGATGGGATATTACTGGCCGACAATGGAGAAAGAGTCCTGTTAGTTTGTTGGGAAATGTCCTAAATGCCAAATTCATGGTAACATCATCATGCACCAGCGCAAGAGTTGCAACCATTCACTACATCTTGGCCTTTCTGTCAATGGGGACTCAACCTAGTGGGAAAAATCCATCCTTCCTCATCAAATGGACACAAGTTCATCATCATGGCCATCGAGTACTTCAGCAAATGGATTGAAGCAGTTCCATTGACTATAATGACCGACAAATAGATAACTTCATTCTGAATTACCTCATATGTCGGTATGACATCCCTAGCTCCATCACTACATATAATGGATGACCTTTCAAAAATCAAGATGTCCAAGAGTTTTGTGAACGATTCCATATCCAACATCGCTTTTCGACACCTTATTATCCACAAGGGAATGGCCAAGCAAAGGCCTTAAATAAGACAATCTTGAAAATCCTCAAAAAGACAGTGAATGATGTCGAAAAAGACTGGCATTTCCAACTCAACCCTACACTTTGGGCCTACAGAACGAGTATCTACACACCTACAGGATTTACACCATACTCATTGGTGTATGGATTAGAAGTTATCCTACCTATTGAGGTAGAAATTCCATCACTCGTGGTATCCTTTAAAGGCCTCATTCCAAATAAGGAATATCGAGTCAACAGATTACAAGAGCTAGATCTTCTTGATGAATGTCACCAACGTGCCTTTGATCATCTCAAGGCATATCAACAAATAATGTGTAGAAGGTATAATCACAAGGTCATCCTAAGGGCTTTCAAAATTGGTGATCTAGTCTTAAAAGAAAATCCTCGAAATCAACAAGATCGAGAAAAGAAGGGAAAATTTGAACCTAACTAGTTGGGACCCATTGTCATCATATCAACTTATAGATCAAGAGCATATCAGTTATCAACCTCAGAAGGGGATGTGCTTGATGATTCAATCAACAACATCCATCTGAAGAAGTTCTACTCTTGAGTCATCCAATGCACAGATCAAGCGAAAAAGCAAAAAAATAAAATAAAAAGCCTAAAAAATTGTCACTAGGGTAAAAACTTGGCAAATAGGTAGCTTGTGACAAAAAAAAACAAAAAAAACAAAAACAAATCAAAAAGTGCAATAAAAACAAGTGGTGAAAACTTGGCGATAGGCACTATTTGTGATAGAGTGACTCATCTATCTATCAATACTTGTACCATATCTTTAGCTCCATCTAATCTAAGCCCATATCCACCGCAAAATACTTATACATGCAGTGTTATCCCAGACATACTTAGCGTAGTCACTGTCCTTGATTATCTGAATCAATTATCTTGATCATATCCCGCCATGGCTTTGTAATCAGTGTAAATATCCATATTGAAGTAGTATCAACAGCAAGAGATAAAATCCTGACCTCACTGGGGTCATTTCGCCTTGATGGTTTTAGACATTAGACCAAACACGTAGCAAGAGAACAAAGATCAGAACAACCAACATTGACCAAAACAATGCAAGAAGGCTAGACATCACAGACTTTAACTAATTTCAACTGGACAAAAGGTCTATTTGCCAGATGTTTTATTTTGACAAGAATACATTTCAAATAGCATGCATGTTTACTTATGGTTGTTGATCTTTTTGCTTATCATATCTCCTAAGCGACTCAAGGATGTCTTAAAGACTAGAGAAGCAAGGGAGGAATGTGATGTTTTCTTTGTCTACTGTTTGGGAGTGAAGCCTTCTACTATACAAATTTGTCTTATGACATGATCAGGTAACATATCACTGAAGAAATTTTGAATTTGTATTGGACTAAGGTTAACTCTTGTCTATTTTACACAAGCAACACTAAGGTCATCTTGGTTCAATTATACATCGACGCTTGTGTCATCTTGCAATATCAAAAATCATGTAAGTTATACTCAGGTCATCATGGTTCAAACATATCACGTTGCTTGTATTAACTTTCAACATATCAAAGGCTCAATGATGATAAAAAGGAACCACTGCAAATTTGATCGAAAGGATGACTATCTTAGGGGGTACACTAAATATCATTATCATATCATTTTAAAGTGCATTCAGTTGCATTATCATATCATTTAAAGTGAATTTAGTTGCATTATCATATCATTTAAAGTGCATTAAGTTGCATTATCAGATCATTTAAAGCATTCAAAAGCATGTTAAAGAGCATCATCATATCAACAACACATCTGTATTTTACTATACATATCATCTGCACATGCACATGCACATCATTGCATATTAGTTACACATCATCATACACAATCACATCAAATCACCTTGTTGCTCCCCCGGATGTACCAACATCAACACATCTAAATATACCTACAACATGATATTAACAAAATGTCAATTATCTATCAATCGATCAAATCAATCAATCAACTATCCTATCTGCTCACATGAGATCTTAATCAATCTATTTGAGCACCTATCAATGACGAAAGTCACACTATCATTCGAGAGTTTTGATCATAAACTCTTATCAATCAGGAGGGATCATCTTAGCCTATCCCATCAATGACATAAGTCACACTATCATTCGTAAGTTTCAATCATAAACTCTTATCACATCTATCCCATCAGGGGCAAAGCCATACAATCATCAAACTTGGAGTTAAATCAATAACTCTTATCAATTGGAAGGTTCATCAAAACTATCCTATCAGGAGCAAAGCCATACAATATTCAAGTCGGTGGTCAAACAAACCTATCCTATCAATGACGCAATCATGATCATTTATCTTTGTCTTATGCAAGATGTATCCTTCCTGAAACCAAACACGATCATCTATCTTTGTCTTATACATGATGTATACTTCCTGAAACTAGATGTTTTGAACTATCTTTGTCTTATACAGGATGTATCTTTCCTGAAACCAGACACAATCATCTATCTTTGACTTACACAAGATGCATCCTTCCTGAAATCAGACTTGAACTCAATCCACTCAATCCAATCAATTTTATCAATCATCTAACTGAGCGAACACATCAACGCACTCAAGAAATTGACATTTTCTTGGGAGCTCATATCAAGTTAATCAACAACATCAAGTATTTAATCGGAAATGAATCGATTGTCCAAATCCTGAAAATTCATAACTCCTCGATTCATCTCCCGAGGGGGCATCATCATCGCATCATTATCATATCAAATCCAACAATCAATATCAATATCCAAATCAATATCTTAGGCATCATATCAAAAAAATTGACAAACAACACCATATAAAAAAAATTGGCAACATATTAGACAATTTTTCTTTGAATCAACATGTGCACACACCTCACTTCAAAGAGGGGCAAAATGTAGACACCTATTTCTGTCCACCTAATTAAACAATTTTATATTTCTTTAATTACCATTCATCCAACTATTAATTAAATTCACATTTAATTAATCTTTCATCCTTTTTTAACTATTAATTAATTCATCCCAACCCTCTTCTCCTATTAATTAAATAAATTATTCAATTTATTTGATTTAATTCACTTAACCAAATTCAAGCCATTCATTAAATAAATATCTCATATTTGTTTAATTAAATATTCTCACATTTAAATAAATTAATATTTATTTAAATCCCCAAAAATCTCATCTCTCACATTTAAATAAATTAACATTTATTTAAATCACCTTTATCCCCCACCCACTTGCATTTTCCTACAAATACAAGTTGCGCCACTATTTTAAATAAAGTAAGTTTTTATTTAAAATCCTATTTATCCTCACCCACTTGAAATCTTTAATGACTTCCCTTAAAGTCTTCAAACCTTTAATGACTTCCTTCTAAGAGTCTTCTCAAGCCTTTAATGGTTTCCCTTAAAGTTTTCAAACTTAATGGCTTCCCTTAAAGTCTTCAAATCTTTTATGACTTCTTTCTAGAGTCTTCTTAAGCCTTTAATGGTTTCCCTCAAAGTCTTCAAGCATTTAATGCTTTATCCCCATTTTTCTCATTTAAATAAATTAAGATTTATTTAAATAAAATCTAAAATTCATATTCACATTATCCAAATACAATTGCACCATTTAATTGAAATAAATGATTTTATTTTAATTGAAAATCCCAAAATTCCTCCCACTTGCATTCTCCTACAAAATCCACTTGCATGTCTAAACCCCTTCTAAATTCTTCTAATCGCTTCCAATTTAGCCTAATGCTATCCTAATCATTGTCTCATTCCTAAATAAAAGGAAGTCACTTCTCAAAAACCTCCAAAGTGGAATATGGAGATTTTTTGAGAAAGGGAGGATTCGGTCTGCAACTAGGGCTTGACGTGGACCCTCTGGTTGCACCTGAAGTTGGGGTCCTCGCTCCTGCATGTGGAGGAGGTGGTAAGACCTCCTCCATGGTGGTAAACCACTCTCCCCTGCTTTCTTATTTTTTCTAACCCCTCTCTGAGGCTCTCTCCATGCGATATTTGTAGTTATTGCAGGCATGAGTGGAGGCGGGCGCATTCAATGCCCAATGGAGGCGGATTCAAGTGGACTGGACGTGACCCAACTACCCTTCTCAAAAATCATGGAAGAAGGACTTATTGGCAAGTCCTTTCAAGACGCCATCGTCAGTGATGTTGTGCAGGTCCTGTGTGAGACCAAATTCAATCTGGTAAGTGCTTCGTCTTCTAGCTGCCATGGCGGAGATGGAGAACAAGGTAAGGAACCTTCTTCGAATCCCTGTACCCTTTCTATTCGCCCTAATGGTTCCATGGCCAAAGCCCTTGAAATAGAAAATAAGAGGCTCGAAGACATTGCCATTTTCTTTGCAGTTACTAATATAGATAAATGTCCGGCTAGGAAATTTCTTGATGATTGGATGAAAAATGTGTCGGTTAGAAATCTAGGGCTTAATTTTTCTTTCTGTATATTGATTCAGAAGGGTTTATTTGTTATTTTCTTTAAGGATAATAAATCACAGATAAAGGTCCTCCATAAACAGTTCTGGGCCATTGGGAAAACCACCTTCAGAGCCCTCAAATGGTCCTTTGATGTGATTAACGAAGAAGTTCTGGCTCTTTCCTGCCCTCGTTGGATCCTAATTAAAAATTCACCCCCCATATTTTGGAATTTCATACCTCAAATTCTTGAATCTATCAGCAAAGTGGTTAGGGTTGATCATTCTTTGAATCTTGTCCCCCACCTGGATGCCAGAGTCTTGATTTCCATTAATCCTAGCATTGATATCCCTAGATTTCTCGAAATTTAACTTCAAGACAATACCTTCACTTGGATTTTGGAAATCCTAGGGGGGTTGAACTCATGTTTCCTATGTAAACGGGAAGGTCACATTAGACGATCATGCCCTATTCTCTTGGCTAAAAATAAAAATAATGGTAACCCCCTGGAACCGTCGCTAATAAAGACGGTTTTGCCCCCCCAATTCTTCCTCCAATATTGAAGATTCATCACTTGTTCGGGATAAACTAGACTCTCTCACTAAGGCCATTATTAATGCGATGGCTAGTGTCTCAAATTTTCAACCGGTTAACCCTCCTACTATTGAAAAAGATGTTGACTTTGGCTCCTTTAAGACAGACCCCCCCCCCCCCCCCCCCCCACTTGGTTGTTTCTGCTGCCATCTCCCAAATGGAGGGATTTGAGGGCTCTGGCTTCTACATGGTCTCTAGAAAGAACAAGATGACAAAAAAGAAGAATGGCCAACAATTGGCTCTGAAAAAAATTAGGGATAGAGGACATCAGAAATCATGTTGTGTCGAGACAGGCATGGAAGATGATGGATTTAGACCTCCGCCTGAGACTTTAGTAATGAACAACCCTGACAAGGACTCTCATGTGAAGTCAATTGTTAGGAATTTTGAAGGGATTGATCATAGAGGTGGTGATAATAGAAGAAGGGATGCAACCCCCCTGCCCTCTACGATCCTTAGTCTGCTCCTACTTCTAATCAATTCCAAGCCTTGGATTATTTATCCAATTAGGCCTTAATTCAGATTGGCACTGATGATCCCCCCGGGTGTGGAGATTGTCTCCCTTCCTCAATTGTCATTGTCTCCCCGGATTCTGTCCCTATGAAACTGAAGTCCTTGATTGATGATGATAATGTCTTCTATGAGGTTATCTCAGCTGCTCCAATGATTGACAATCCTAAAGATATTTGCCCATCTGAGACAGGCCTATATGAGGGTTATTCCCCTGAAGAAGCCTCCTCAGTTGACATTCATGAGTCTGACATTGAGACTGATTTGAGATCCAACTTGTCGATTATTAATGGTGAGGGGATGAAGGATATTGATAATCTGAATGAGGAAATATTTGAGACCGAAGCACTCACTAGGAGGAAAAGAGGGAGGCCATTAGGCTCTAAAAACAAGCTCTCTCCCCTGCATAAAAAATCTAACCGAAAGGCTAGCTTCCCCAAGTGCTTTAGCAGTTTTGAGGCTGGCAAGAATGATAATTAACTATTTGTCCTCCATGAAGTGCCTATCTTGGAATATCCAGGGTCTAGAGTCCCCAGATAGGAAATATGCGGTGAGAAGAATGCTCAATCAGCATAAGGACTTGGATTTTGCCTTGCTCCGGGAGGTCAAAGCTGTTAATTTTTCATTGGAGGTTAATCTTAACTTTATTTGGAGGGACTCCCTCAAATTCTTCACTAAGCATGAGAAAGGCAAAGGGAGAGCTGCTATTCTTGTTAACCCTACATGGAGAAGCTCTATCCTTTGCCCAGGAATTTCCCCATGTAATAGAGTTGTTTGGGTTACCTTCCAACATGGTGACTCTTCCTTTGGGTTGTGTACCATTTACACTCCCAATGACTATAGGGATAGATATGACCTCTGGCAATGGATTGCTTCACTCCCTGACATTCCGTGGATCCTAGGGGGAGATTTTAATATGACTGAGCATAAGGAAGACAAATCAGGAGGAGCCATTATTGATTGGAAAGGTGGGGAGAAGCTTCATTGGGATAGACTGAAAAATATTAAGAGACTCTTTGATCCCTTTGAAGGCTTAAAACAAGTCTATAAGGGCATTTAGTTTACCTGGTGCAATTATCAGAAAGCTGGCAGCAGGATCTTTTCCAGACTGGGCAGATTCTACACCAACAAAGATGTCTTTTCTTTTATCCCGGATCATCAAGGTTGCATGGTGGTTGTTAGGCCCTCCTCCCTCTCTAACCATCACCCCAGTTTTGCAGATATTGCCCTTAGGAACTCGAGCAAACTCATTAGCAAGAGTGGTGGCAAATTCATTCTTAACAATAAGCTTCTTAAAGATCATGATGTCTTAACTGCTATCCATATTGTGAGGTTGTTCAATAAGTGGAACTCTCGAGATGTCTCTAGTATTCATAGATGGAATACCTCAGTAACTAGTTGGCTGGAGATTCTTTGTACCACTGGCAAGAAGAAGGCCAAGGATGCCAGACAGGTAGAGCTAATCCTATCCTCTAACCTGAATAAGGCAGAGCAAGATATTCAATATGATCCTAACAACTCTCACCTTACCCACTTGGTGGCGGTGGCTAGAGATAAGCTTAGGAAACATCAACATGATAGAGCCTTGGGAGCCCGAACTAGAGCTAGGATGTTATGGCTATCTCAAGGGGACAAAGGCTCCAAGTTCTTCTTTAACCTTCTGAAACAAAAATAGTGTAAGGAAAGAATTGACCAACTTTGGGTGGACAACAGGGAAGTTTCTGTTGATGAGGAAATCGTGAGTGAATTCCTCAACTTTTACAAGTTGTTGTTCTCCTCAGAGGACTGTCCTGCTTCCATGATTGTCAGGGACAAATGTCAGGCTCTTATACCCAAGATTTTATCTCCCAAAGAAGAAAAGACTCTTAGTAGATCCTTTTCAACTGAAGAGATCAAAAGAGCCATCAAATCCCTACATAATGATAAAGCCCCCAAACCAGATGGACTTACCATTGAATTTTATAAGGCCAATATCACTTGGATTGTTGATGACTTGCTTGAGGTCTATAATGAAGCCACCGAGTCAGGGTCTGGTGCAGGAGCACCTAAGAGATCAAAAAACCAAATGAAGCCAATGAAGATAATGAAGACATTAGGAGATGAGAGGATGATGAACAAGATCAATTATTCCATATTAAAGCCTATTATGGCTTTTGGCAATTCAAAATGTATCAAGTTGGATAAAATTGTCAAAGTTGCAAATTTGTCCTAAAGGACCCAAAATTTGAATGTAATAGGGTTAGATGAGTTTTGATGTTTTGAATAAATGTAATAAGGCCTAAAAGGTCCAAAAATGTCAATTAAGAGTGTCAAGTTATTGCTAAGATGAATAATGTAATATTTGAAATTCAAAATGCAATGGCTTGTTAGTAAAATGGTGGGAATTAGTTTTTAGGGAGTTTTAACCCAAACTAATCCTCAAAACCAATTGGAAATGGTTGGGGAAGTTATTAGAAGGCTTTATAAACCTTTTTCAATGCCTTGTACGGACATGGGAACCTGTGTACAGACGGGAGCAGCAAAAAGGCAATAAAATTCATATTTCAAGCAATTTTAAGGAGTTTTTGGTATCATTTTGTTCATTCTTTGATTGAAAATGTCATTGTGATTAATTGAAGGACATATTTACATATTATTTTCCTTTATTGAATGCTTGGTTGAGGGTCTTGTATCAAACTCCATTAATTTGCTGACTGCCCTAACAATTTGTGAGGTTTTCTTTCAAGTTTTGATAGGATTAACATGAAAATCATCATTCCATGAGTGTTTCAGGCCTAATACTCATGGAATGATCTGTTTCTAATATTTATCAATAGTTTTGACATGAATACCTGCAGAAAATGAATGATTTGTAGGTGATCACCATGAGAAGTTGCAAGATTTTATGAGGAAGTTGGTGGCTAAGGAGTAGCAGCAGGAGATCCGTCCATTGGAGGTGGTATTTTTATGATTGCTGTAGTTTTATTATGCCAATGAAAAGGTGAATCAATCATCAATTGGTCAGAGAAGTGATTGGAGTGTGGATTTTGGTAAAATCTCACTTTTTGAGGCTTGATTGGTGCTACGTTGGGGTTTGAGTATAAGGGAGAGTTTTAGATTGAAAGTAATTGCATATTTTGGAGTTTTGAACCATTTTATAGTACTTTTGAAAGTTTGGGAGTTAGGGAGAACAAATAAAGTATACTTCCTTTGTAAAAGTTGCATTTTTGGGGTCTAAAGCAGAGGTACAGTCAAAAGGCAGCATATATACTCCAAAGTAACCTATACTAAGTTTATAATATGTTAAACTAGAGCCCAATGGGTATTTTAAAAACTAATTTAATTGTCTGATGTTTTGGAAAAAGTTGGAGTTATGATAAAAAAACCTCCAAAATAGGGCTAGTGGAGGGGCAACTAGGCCTAGAAGCCTAAACTTGAGTTTTGTTGTTAAAACACACATTTGAATCATAAAACCAGTTGAATCCTTTTATTTTTAGAATACCAAAAAAACTTGATCCATTGGAGTTAGTGGGGTAAGTGTTTGATAGGTTTTGACACCTTTTAGCCTCTTGTGTGCTTGTAAGCATAGTGGGGATTGAAGTCTTCAAACCTTGTATTTTCCATATAACTATAAAAGTTTGAATCCTTGTGAAACCCCCACCACCTTCTGCACCAGGGTCTCTGGGAGTTGACATCAATAGAGGACTTATCAAGCTTATTCCCAAAGAAGGGGACAAGGATCTTATTAAAAATTGGCGCCCTATTACACTACTTAATGTTTCCTATAAGATACTTGCTAAGATGCTTGCTATTAGACTAGACAATATCCTGCCTAAGTTTATCTGTTCCACCCAAACCGGATTTATTAAAGGGAGATACATCTTGGAAAATATTCTTACCAGTTGGGAGGCTATGGAATGGGCTAGACTCTTGGATCAAAAGGTGGCCATGTTCTTGTTGGACTTTGAAAAGGCCTATGATAGGATTGAATGGAACTTTATCTCCACTATGCTTAAAGCCTTTGGATTCCCTGAGGTATTTTTCCATTATGTTCAGGCTCTTCTTAGGGATGCTCATGCCTAGGTGGAAGTGAATGGGTTGATCTCACAGCCCTTCAAGCTTAGTAGATCTATTCGGCAGGGGTGCCCTCTTTGTAATAGCCTCTGACGCTCTATTTTACCTACTCAGGGACAACCCTCTCTCCCCTAAGGTTAGAGGAATCTCCCTTCCAGATGAATCTGAGCTGCTTAACATCCAGTTTGTAGACGATATTGCTCTCTTCTTTGAATTATCCAAGGAGAACTTGAATGCTTTATCTTCCAAAAACACTCTATTCTATGACGCCTCAGGGGCAAAGATCTCTCAAACCAAATCTACTATGCTTGGATGGACTGAGCGACCTCCAAATTGGCTCTCCACCTATGGGTTTCAATGAGGAGGACTAAACACAATTGTTAGATATCTGGGGATTCCTTTTGCAATCTCTCCTTGCCTTAAGGATATGTGGGTGTGGGTTAAGGGCAAGATTGACTCCAAACTTACCAAATGGAACAAGCACTATCTCTCACTGACAGGGAGAATGCAAGTGTGTCAAAAGATTATGTCTTCCTACAGTATCTACTATGCGTCTGTATGGATTTTTAGTAACTACCAAATTAATGAGCTGCAGAAAACCATTAGGGTTTTTTTGTGGTCGGATGGTAGAGGTCACAGGAAATCTCACTCTGTCAAATGGGAGTGGTGTTGTATGGATACATCTGTTGGAAGTCTGGGTCTTAAGGATATGAAAGTGCAAGGGATTGCACTGGCTGCCAAATGGATTTTTCATGCACTGGAAGGTAATGAGCCTTGGAAAGTACTCATTTGCAATAATATCAGACTGGGTGTCCCCATGAAGGCTAAATCCTGGAAGTTCCTCCCTATTAGTGATCTATTAGCTGGATCTTTCCTAGTCTCTACCGCAGGCTTTGTTGTCTTTAAAACTATTTGGAAAGCATGGGAAACCATTAGATTTAGCATTGGAAATAGTTGGATCAGCCGAGGTAACCAAGACTGTGGGGAAAGATCAATCTAGAGGAACTTAACCCACAATGGTAAGCCTCTCGTCCCCACTCAAGGGTGCTCGGCCAAAAAATGGGCCAACAAAGGTATTTGTTGGCTTAAAGACATTATAGATAATGGTGCTCTCATCTCATGGGACGATCTCTCCAGTAAGTATCAACTTCCTATATCTAATAAAATGACTTGTAACATAATGTGCAATGCCTATGATCTCTTGCAACATCCTAAAACATGTGATGTGAATGAAGACCGATTTCTTTTCTTTTCATGGATTGATGACAGCCCGCTTGGTAATTTGAAACCTATTTCTATCTATAAAACTCTCTCTTATAACATCAATATTCTTAATCATGTTAATGCTAACTAGTAATCGGACCTCTCACATGGTCAATGGAGTAATATCTTTAAGGCTCTCTGGAGCTCTCTGCTGGCTCCCAGGAAAAAAACGTTCAGATGGTTGCTAATGCTTGGTAAGCTGCCTATTAGATCTAATTATAGTAAAGAGGAATTGTGTACCATATGTAAAGTCAAGGAATCCAGTAGACACGTTTTTTTTATTGTATTATTGCTAAGGAAGTATGGCCTATGTTTGGTTTTACTCTTCTGATACATAGTTGCATACTTAATGTTGTTACTAGGTGTATTAAAGGCATTAAGAAAGACACTAACCTATTTTGGAATCTGCTATCTAGTGAAATTCTTTAGTATTTATGGAAAATTAGGAACTTAGAAAAGTTTCAAGGGCAAGAAAGGGCCCTTACTGAGTCTCTTCGAAGACTCACTTTTCACTCTGTTTTCTTGCAAGTTATCAAGGTTATTAGGCTAAATAAGGAGAAGTTCCATAGATTTCTTACAGACGGGCACACAAGAATTTTCATCTTTGAACTCTCTCATAGATACACCTGGGGAAGGATGAATGTTGAACAAACACCCTTTGTCAATGCCCTAGATGCTCTTATGGAAGAAATCAGAGGTAATGGTCAATTGGTTCGCCAACAGATGGTCCAGTCTGCCAGAATGTTGGATGATCGAAAGCTGATATGGATGGAAGGTCATTCAAGATGGATTGCATGGATTTAGCACATATATGTCTCATGGTGGTTGTATTTAGATGGACATTTTTTTCTGTATTTACCTCCTTAGTTATATAGATAGGCAAATTTTGTACATGACTCTATAGTTATATAGACTTGTATATTGTGTAAGGGTACATTTTGTCTTAGCACGTACTTTCTTGGATAGGGATGTGTTTTGTCCTATTCTATACAATTTCCCTGATGTATCTACATATTTGGAGGGATACCATGACCTACTGGTAAAGCTCTAATATCTCTATTGTACCACAATTTACTCTCTATTATCAATATAAAGAAAAAACCTCCAAAGTCTTCAATAACCATTAAAGGCTTTATGTCTTCAAATGGTTATTCTCTAAAGTCTTCCAAACCATTAAAGACTCTTACATAACCATTTATGGTTAACTCACCTTTGACATTTGGTTAGAGACTTTCCTCTAACTTAGCCATCCTTTTAACTCATGGGTCTCTTCAAATAATTTATTTCTTTGACTAAAGTAACCATTTAACTCTTGCACATTCATTTTGCCCTTGGATAAAAGGAATATCCATTAACCTAACCCTAACCCAACCCCCATAGGGTAACCATCATGTCCCCTCAAGCATTTAATGCTCCTTATCTCTCCTCTCAAGCCTCCTCATGGTGACACTTGTCAACATGGGATTGGGTTGAAAGTGTCACATGGATTGAAGATCATTCAATGCTAACCCTTGTTAAGATTACTCAATCTTAACCATCCAACTCCCCATTTCTTATATAAATAGATCTCAATTCCTTCATTATCATCATCCCAAGTTTTTGCATCCAGGTTATGGTATTTTCTTGTGTGTGGGTTATCAAGGAGTCTCATTTGCCTCTCTTTTCAAGCTTAAGCATTCAGGAGCATTCTAGTATTAGAATTGTCATGTTAGCATAATATAATAGCATTATCATAGCATGTTAGTTTCTTTATCATAACTCAGTATTATCATAGCATTATCTTGTTAGGATAGCATATCATACTAGCATAATCTTCATTTTAATCTCATCATCTTGCACCATATTATATTTTTTCATATCAATATCATGCTAAGTTTTTAGTTGCACTTGCATTTAGATCTTTTATCATACATCCCTCATTCTTTAGGTAGTCATCCCAGAGATCAAGTGCTCTTCCAAGCTGAGAGCCACCTTGATTTGAAGGATCCTTGGAGATAGAGAACAATGAGACGTGCTTAGAGCTTTTGTTTCATTTACTTATGTTTTATGTTTCATTGATCTCTAACATAATGTTTCATTGGTGTGCTTGAGTTGTTTGTGTCTTGTTTTGCAGATTCCACACTTTTCATCATACAATTATAAATTATTTTAACTAAATAAAATAACTTTAAATTGAAAAAATATAATTATAATGTATTTATATTATATTATATTGTCATAATTATTATAATCATTATAATAATGATATAATTTTAATTTATTTGTTGATATTAAAATTTATATTAATATTGACATAATTATTATAATTTATATAATAATATTATATAAAATAAATTGTGTAGCTTTTTAGTAAACAAATATATATAATAAAGTTATGATTAAGTAACTTTACAATAAAATAGAATAACTACTCTTTAAATAATCTAAAATATATCATGTAATGTAGATTTGATTTTGTTGATCCATTGATTTATGATATTCTATTTGTATTTTATTATAATTGGTATACATATAATTTAATCAACATATTAAATTACACATTACATAATGTTAAAATTATTGTATTTGAAAGCTTCTAGATTTGACTACATGAAATCCATCATATTTTTTCAAACTTAAAATCAACTAATTAACACACTAGCAAACTTAAAATCAATTCAATAATCAAACTTAAAATCAACTAATTAATAATACTATCAAGCTTAAAATCAACCCATTAATCAAATCTTTCAAACTTAAAATCAACTAATTAGACTAACTATGAAACCTAATCAACACTATTTTTATTTTCACAAACTCAACTATGATTATGCTTCTAGAAATTTTATTATAAAACTTAAAATCAACTAATTAATCAATTATTTATTCACACAAATCAAATTTCAGATCAACAAATCCCTAACAAGTATAACATTCATTCACCTAGTAATATAGGATAGTTTTATTTTGCAAGAATATTTATCTCAAATAAATTATTAGTGGCCTATCCTTAAATTGAAAACAAATACTTTTATTAGTACTTGTTGTGAGGGTAGTATTATTGCAATCGGTTGCACTTAATTTTCATTAACTTGTTATTATTCGATTATTTTTTCACCAATTAGAATTATGAATTTTTCCTTTTGATATTTATTTTTAATTTAAAAAAAGTTAAGATGCATGATTTTTAATTTTTTAAATTCCAGAAATTATTTTGATACAATCTAATTGGCTAAAAAAATTAGATCTTATTAGAGGATTTCACGGATCCACTATTTAAATGATTTTAAATGATTTTTTTTTGGCAAAGTTTTAGGTACATTAACATAATCTTTAGTATATTTAAATTTTCTTTTCAAATTTATTTACACATCTAATAAACAAATATTTAACAAATTATTTAGAATATATATCTAGATTTTTTAAAGTTTTTTATTATATAAATAAATAAACATATATATAATATAAAAAATATAAATTAATAATATTATTTTGGTTTCATGCAATTAATAATATAAAATTTTGATAATAAAATGATGTTATTAATAATATAGTACTAATATTTATAATAATAAATAATAACATAATAATAAATATATTAAAATTTATACAATAATATTATAGTATAATTATAATATATTATTAATATAATAATTAAAATATTAATATTTATCTATAACACTCTAACCTTTACCTTAAATCTAATCACATCTCTAATTGAACCTTAACATATTTAACCTTAAATCTAACCTAATACCAACTTTAAATTTGAAACTCTTAATGATGCTTATTAAATTTTGTGATGAATTGGATATGAAATCTCTACAAGCTATTCAATAATTTATGTATATAAAATGTGACATTTTGATTTTACTTTTTTATTTTTGTTGACTATAGGCTTTTTTTTAATCCACTCTTAATACTTCTATTTCAACTCCTAAATTTACTATTACTCCATTTTCTCATTAATTTATACTTTTAAAATGTGTAATTATTATGAAATTTAAATAATTGATTTTTTTATATATACATTATTTGTAACATTTGATCTACTCTACCCAAGGTAAGCTCTCTTTTTCATCATTATAGCTATAGTGGAGGTGGAAATATCAATACAAGGTTTGACTTACGCAAGCCCCTAAACAACACAACCATTTTTCTCTCTTCTTTGTGTGCTAGTTACAAATATGACAATAGAGAGTTAAAAATTTGCATAGAGAAGTCTGAGACAAATAGTTCTAGACTTTGAACAAGAAAAAAGTGTTGGAATCGTTTGTCATTGTGCCAAAAGCTCGAACTATCAATGTTCACTGCAAAAGCCAGAATTAACCTAGATCCACAGGAGGCTCACTGCCATGTCACGAATCCTGAGGTCAGCGTTGAATGCCTCACTAACAAGGGGGGAGCTCACTGCCAACAATCCCCCCTTAACGCGACTCGAGGGATTCAAACTCGTGACCCATGGCTCTAATACCAATTGTTGGAATCATTTGTCATTGCTCCAAAAGCTCAAAGTATCAACGCTCGCTACAAATGCCAGAGTTAACCCATATCCATGGGAGGCTCACTGCCATGCCACGAATCCTAAGGTCTGTGTTGAATGCCTCACTGACAAGAGGGCAACTCATTGCCAATAAAACGACCTATACTATGATGATTAACCCCATAGTCTAAAATTTTTAGGCCAATTTTTGAGGGAATGATATTTAAAGTCTCCTCATCTAAAATATAAAGCCTCGGGTGATAAATACACCTGCAAGACTAGGGCACCTAGCTCCATAGTCTAAAAATTTCAACTCTAGATATTAGTGATAGGTTCCTCTTTGCATCTAGATTTGTACTTCTGAGGTGACTTTCAGTTTTGTATCTATTTGTTTATGTTGAATCTTATCAAAAATATTTTTATCATTTTACCTAGTCATTACACATTCATGTCAAATAAAATCAAAGAGAGAAAATAATCATACACAACATCTGGCTCTCCTTCAGGACTAAAGTTGGATCTTGCTAGCTATTTCCTCCAATGTATGGTATTGATTTGGGATCTTAGTTTATGTCTCTATGATAGGACCCTAGTTCAATACATTTTACCTCTAACAATGGAAGATAGACTAACTTGATAGCCAAAAAAGGATCTTCTAACAACCGACCCTCATATCTATACTTCAAGAGAAAAGGAACCCATGATTACATGGTCTATTCATCTAGACAAATCACAAGGAACTATTTCTCCTCAGGAATAGCCTCAAGAGAAAAGAAAACTTGAACAACCACATTTGGTTTGGTTTTCAATTGATGTTGAAGATGCATCGAAGATACTGGATGTGGTAGAAAACATAATTGCCTAAGAGATCTAGAGGTTAATCAACATATATCCTCACCTTTGAGAGTGTTGATTGTTGGTATGCACATGAGAAAAATGGAAATCAATTTCAAGTAAAACAATAATGAATAATATCAGAGCTTTGGTCTATTCACATTTCCTATCAAATGTTGATTTTGTGAAAACTTCAAAGTTTAAAGACTTTGTTTTGAGAATAAAGAATGATGAATTACAAGAGATAGTGAACAATGCCATAATGGAGGTAGACCCTTCTCAATACAAGGAAATTGCTCAAATGGTGATGAAGCAGGTAGGATTTGACATTAACAAGATCACACATGATGAAGGGAAGAGGTTAGTGTATGCGGGAAAAGTGGGCGAATAAAACTTAATATGTGAAAATTTAGTTAAATACTAGTCCACACACACACATAGGACTTCTTGGTGCAAGCTATGGAGTAACGTAGTATTACTCAGCTTCCCAAGTGGGTCTCATGGTTCTCTATCTCACAATGTACCTCAAACCAATGTTTTGCTCTCAGATCACTGAGCAAAATGGTTTAGGGATGGCAAATGTAAGAACGAGGGATGCTTTGATAGATTTCTAAAATGAAATGTGTTATAAGCTATGTATGATTTTAAAATGCAATAAACTAAATGATAAGATGACAAGGTTAGTATGAGTACTATCCTAACATGATATATTTAGTCTATGATTGAGCTAAATGATAAAGAAAGTATTCTAAACATGCATATTTAGTCTAATTCCTGATCTAAAAGAGGCTAAATGATGAGCATAAAAATGATATGAAAGCTTGAAAGAATTTGAGCATAAGTGTAATGCTTCAAATTTGAAAGATGATTGTTGAAAATGGAGGAATGAGAGCTCTATTTATAGCATAAACAGGGCAATGGATGGTCAGGATTGAATGGTTTAATCAAGGGCTGAGTTTGAAAGTTGGGGATCCATGTGCACAATTGGCACCAATGAAATGGTGACAAGTGTCAACATAAGACTGGGTTGAGAGAAGGGGTTGGAGACATTGAATGCCTGAGAAGACCTCATGGTTATCTAAAGGCTAAAGGTCAAGTCTAAGTCAAGATTACCCACTGGATTAAGAGTTAATCCAAGGATAAACCTTTGTGCAAATGATTAAGAGATAATCATGGTCAAAGCATTAATGGCCTGATGAGACCCTTGGGTTGGGTAGAGGTTGAGTCAAAACAAATGTTTTAACCATGTGGGATGGTTTGAGTTAACCATTAATGGTTATTGGAGACTTTGGGGATTAAGTGGTTGAAGGTTGAAAGCCTTCAATGGTTATCAAAGACTTTGAGCCATTTAGTGGTTGAAGGTTGAAAACCTTTAATGGTTATCAAAGACTTTAAGGGTTTTGAGAAGTGACTTCCCTTTGCTTAGGGATGTGACAAAGTTTAGAGGAGGGGTTAGGTTAATTAGAAGCGATTAGAAGATTCTAGAAGGGATTAGAAAGGGGTTTGGGATTTTGCAAGTGGATGGAGAGATAATAGGATTTAATTGAAATAAAGTAATTTAATTCAATTTAGGATAACTATTTAATTAAATTTGAATTTAGTTAAAAGTGGATAGGGGGAATTTGATTGAATAAAATGATTTATTCATTAAATGGGTCTAGTGAATTTAATTTAAATACATTGAGTAATTTACTTAATAAAATAGAAGAATGTGGATAATTTAATTAAATTGGATTTAATCAAATAGAGAAATGAACATAAAATATTCATTTAGGAATATGGTCATTTTTATACGTCTACATTTTGCCCCTCTTTGAAGTGACGTGTGTGCACATGTTATTTCAAAGAAAATGATGCTTTATCATGATTTATGATCAAATGCAATTTTTGTGTCGCTCTTATGATTTGTCAGTCGTGCCCCAGATTTGATTTGATGTGTGATGCCCCAGATTCGATATTTGATGGTGATGCCAGATTCGATATTTGATGGTGATGCCAGATTTGATTTGATGTGTGATGCCAGATTTGATTTGATGTGTGATGCCCCAGATTTGAAAATTTGTTGTGCTTTGCCTATCGTGATGTGATGGATTTATCCAATATGAGTGTTGGTATAACTTGTTTTGATTTGCAAATTTCCAAGTTATGTATAGATATCAATCTGTTGTATTGATCAGAATATGATTTATTTGCGTGGTCTGTTTTCAAGTTCAATGTGTGTGAAAGCCTGAGTTGTGTTACAAGCCGATATGGGTTGGAAACTTGAGTTGTTTTACAAGCTGATATGGGTGGGAAACTTGAGTTGTTTTACAAGTTTATGTGATTGTGGAGACTTAAGTTGTTTTACAAGTTTTGATATGGTTTTTGAGAACTTGAGTTGTTTTACAAGTTGATATGAAATGATAGGATTTTGAACTTTGATGTAGATGAGCAAATTGTTTCATGTTGTTGATGTGAGTTTGATTTTGATATCTTTGTTTTGATGTGGAAACTGATATTGGATTTGATGTTGAGATTTGATATGATAATGCCCCCTCGAGAGATCGTTCGTGCACACAAAGCATGAATGATCTCTCGAAAGAAGAAGAATGTTGTTTGAAAGATAGAAGAGTAGATAGTGATGGCATGCATGGGTTTGATAAGATTGATTAGATTGATTGAATTGAGATTAAGATTGATTTCAGGTATGACACCTCCTGTATAAGACATGGATGATCGAGCGTCTGGTTTCAGGGATGATATCGCCTGTATAAGACATGGATGATTGAGCATCTGGTTTCAAGAATGATATTGCCTGTATAAGACATGGATGATCGAGTGTTTGGTTTCAGGAACGATATATCCTGTATAAGACCGATCAAAACGCCTGGTTTCAGGAACAATATATCCTGTATGAGAGCTGATAGAAGATAGTTTGGAATAATGATAGAAGATAGTTTGGAAGAATGATGAAGATGGTTTAGAAGAATGATAGAAGATAGTTTAGAAGAATGATGAAAGATAGTTTGGAAGAATGATGAAGATAGTTTAGAAGAATGATGAAGATAGTTTAGAAGAATGATAGAAGATAGTTTGGAAGAAAGATTCCATGATGATGTGATAGATATGCATGCGAGGGATGCAATGATGAATGATGAATGATATGCAACTAATTGTAAAATGATATGCAACTAATTGTAAAATGATATGTAACTATTTGTTTTTTTGAGCATCCTCATTCTGTATTTGCCATCCGATATAGCCATTTGTTTGCTTTCTTTGTAGATATCATCATTGAGCATTGATTTGTTTAGGATATGTTGAAAATTTATACAAGCATAATGGTATAATTGAACCATAATGACCTAAGAAAAATTTACATGATATTTGATTTTGCAAGATAGCACAAGCGTCAAGGTATAATTGAACCAGGACGACCTGAGTGCGTATTGCGTAAACATACAAGAGTTAACCTTTGTCCCATACAAATCCGAAATGTCCTCAGTGATATGCCACCTGATTTCTTCATAGGACAAATTTGCATGGTAGAAGACTTCACTCACAGATAGAAGACAAATAAAACATCACATTCCTTCCTTGCTTCTCTAGTTGTAAGACATCCTGGAGGTGCTCAGGAGATATGATAAGCAAAAATTAACAACCATAAGTAAGCATGCATGCTATTGGAAATGTATTCTTGTCAATTAAAACATCTTGCAAATAGATCTTTGTTTAGTTGAAATCAGTTCAAGTCTGTGATGTTTAGCCTTCTCACATTGTCATTTGGCATTTGTTGGTTGTTTTGATCCTTGTTGTCTTGCTACGTTTTTGGTCTGATGTTGAAAATCTTGAAGGTGAAATGCCCCTAGCGAGGTCAGGATTTTGCCCCTTGTTGTTGATACTAATTTGATATGGATATGTACACTGATCACCAAGCCATGGTGGGATATTATTTGGATAATTGTTTCAGATAAACCAAGGACAGTGACTACACTAAGTATGTCCAAGATTGATAAGCATTTGTGAATTTTTGGTGATGTCTCAGATGGGTGGATATGATATGTACAATATGAGTTGTGAAACATGTACTACCATCAATTGATAAAGATAAGGCTAACTAGAACAAAACCCAGCAGTCATACTGATTGATGTCATTGTTATGATTTGGTTGATGATTGATGTATAAAAATTTATTTCTCTTGATGAATTTGGAAAAACTAGGTTGTTGTTTCTTCAACATGATGTTACGATAAAAGTTCTTTCTTCTCAGAATAAGGGGATTAGTCATGCATGAGTGATCAATGGATTCCTTTGATTGGTTTGGATTCAGTTGATTCTTGTTTTTGAAAATTTCAAATCTTACTTTATCAGAGTGAAGGTTTAGATGTCCCTTCACGACAAAGTGTGTCAAATGATATGGATAAAAGCCTCTCGATCTGGAAACTTGATTTGACAATTTGAAAAATTTAAACAAGTGTTTTGAGATAAAAATCCGTAAGATGGTAAAGGATTCTGTTGATACTGATGATGAGATTTTTCGGATTATGATAGGAGAGACGTCCTTTATCGTGCGATTCGTTTAGGATTCTGACAACTTTTGTTTTGGCACAAATTTAGCTCGAGAAATAGTTTTAATGGTTTGTTTGTCACTCTGCTTTGATGAAAAATGATGTTGATGGATGGATTGATTATCAAGACTTGATGATTGATAGGAATGTCTAGTTTCAAAGAGTGAGTACCCCGTATAAGACATGTTTGATGTTGATGTTGATTTCAAGTAATGAATTGATTAACAAGACATGTGATAAGTGTCATTGCAGACTTTGAGAGTTTTCCTGTTGTTGATCTGATTTGATGGATGGTCCATGTGTTCATGCTTTGATTTTTTTTATTTTGATTTTTTTTTTGGATATTTTGATTTTTTTTTAGTTTTTTGGATATTTTGATTTTTTTGAGTTTTTGGATATTTTGATTTTTATTTTTTTTTGAGTTTTTGGATATTTTGTTTTTTTTTGAGTTTTTGGATATTTTGATTTTTATTTTTTTGAGTTTTTGGATTAGAAGAAAGATGTATTTGGTTGCCCCAATGTATATCAAGACAAGCAATGGATGAATGGATGACTGAACCATTGAGGTGGAAATAGATTTGTTGTCCATAGTTTTGATCAAGATCAAGGATGAAAAAGGGGATATGGATAGAGATAGGATATAGATAGCACTGGATGATAGAAGCAATGAATAGATAGGATAGATAGATATGAATTAGAGTGAAGCAAGATTGTAGAAAGAATTGGAGGATAGAAGAAATGAATATATAGGATAAGGGATATGGATTAGAGTGAAGCAAGATTGTAGAAAGAATTGGATGATAGAAGAAATGAATAGATAGGATAAGGGATATGGATTAGAGGATTTGGGAGATATGGTAGGAAGAATAGAGTAGATGAACTTTGTCCCCAAGCATAGAGGTTTCCATTTGCAAAAAGGTGATATGTAAGATTGTCATAGTATTTAGCACCATCTGAATAAGTGTTCTCGAACTTTTCAAAGATAGAGACCCAACCCACACTTAGAACCTCTGGAAAATTCAACTAAATATTTCTAGCAACTAGGAAGCAGACTCAAAAGGGAAGAAGAATCCCAAACTGGATCGAGGTACTTAGTTCTTTGATTACCCATGTGTGTGCAAGTGGGTTCATTCTGGCTCATATGATCATTGTAATCTTCAGAATCCAACATGGCTAGCCACATGAGTTACCTTGACTTCAAAAGCATCCTGGATAGAGCCTCGCTGCCAGCGAGCGTCCATAGCCCCGACAAGGTTATCGCTGTAATCTCACAAATATTGCTCCATTGCCAGCCAGGCGTCCATAGCCCCGATGGAGTTACTTGCATGTTCCCATAGCCAATCATGTTGATATTGCATTTCATTGCATTTTGCTTTTCTTGATATTCATTTTCTTGCTCATGCTTTTGATATTTATTTTTTTCTCTTTATTTTTCTTGCATTGGCTTGTAAGTGATGAAACTTACATGGGTTTGATAATTACAGTGGCGCTGAAGCAAAATTTTAGATTTTTCACTAGCCATGTCTTCAATTTAAGAGAGCACAATGATTTAGAGCAATCGATTAAGTGTATGAGATATAGTAATCAAAAGATGTCAGTACCAAGATACGATAAGTGGTTCTTTTCTGGATTGAGTGTGTATCCCAACCAAAAGAAAATGTTAAAGAGGAACAACTTTGGATTCTGAAGTGTTTCATGAATAGATATCTAGGAAAAGGACTGAACAATAGATTCCAACATGGGCAAGTAGGTGGCAAAATGACACAAATGCCTATTTCACAGATGAAGGATTTTATGCGAAGGATTGAATGAAAGGGATGGAAGGATAGAAAAGAGGTGTTGGATAATAGATAGAATGTTTGAAGATTTGTGCAAGGATAGAGGGAAATGTATTCAAGATGAGTGTTGGTACTTGAGAAGTGATGAAGAGATGGAGGAAAATTGAATTTTTGGGACAGAAGGACCCTAAATAGATAGAGGAAATGATAGAAGAATAGTTTTGGAAAGATGTTTAGATAGAGGGTTGAAAGAATTTCAAAGATGTGTTCCTTGTTTATCTTTCTTATGGATCATTTGAGGTGATGGATTGGTGGATGGAGGGAGGTAAGGACCCAAGATGGATGAAAGGGATGGAGAGTTTGATTGTGGAATGAAAGGACCTAAGATAGATTTGGAGGATGAAGAGATTGACTTTGGAATGAAAGGACCTAAGATAGATTTGGAGGATGGAGAGATTGACTTTGGAATGAAAGGACCTAAGATAGATTTGGAAGAATAGATGGAATTTGGAATGAAAGGAACTAAGATAGATTTGGAGGATGAAGAGATTACTTGATCTTGATATTGACTTGGAGTAGGATCATTTGAGTTTGTGCTTTTCTTTTGATTTTGAATTAGAATAGTGGAGGATATGGAAGGAATATCATGATTTTGCTTAAGAGATGGATGTTGAATGGGACTCTACTCTTGAGATGAAAGAGGGTCATCGTGGATGGAATACCAAAATTTTAGGGGATCATCATAAGATTCTTGATAGGTGGGATCTTGATAAAAAATGGGATTAGATTGGAGAGCCATGATATCGTGATCTTGATTTATGTTAGGACTCATTTCCTTTGACTGAGTTTCCTTTTTCTCGGTTTGATGATGAATGGTCATATGAATGATCAAAGTTGATGTTTTTGATAGGTTGATGTAGAGAAATTTACTCCTGTTGATAAGGGTCTTAGGACTAGGTTGTATGTTCTTTAACTTAGTTTTGTGATGAAGACTTGTTCGTCTCAAAATATGAGGAGTGGTCATACACGAATGATCAATGGTTTCCTTCGATGTTTGGATTGAGATACTTCGTATGGAAACTTAAGTCCACTTTTATCAAATGAAGGTTTAGATCCCCCCTCACGACAAAGTGTGTCAAATGATATGGATAAATTCTCCCGATACAAAAACTTGATTTGACAACTTAAGTCTAAACTAGGTATGATTGTTTGATAGAATCCTTTAGATGATGGACCTTTTGATCAAGGTGATGATAATACCTAATTTTGATAGGATAAAGTCTTATCTTTAACTAGTTTTGGATTTGACAACTTTTGTTCTAAGACTGACTTGTTTGATTTGGAAATGATTTCTCTGGTGTTTTGATTTGATTTCTTGTGATCGCGTTTGATATTGGACTCGAAAGGATACTCAAGAAGTTTGAAATTTTTTTCTAGAAAGGATTACTTGGTTTGGTATTCCCCTAATCTTGTTGGATGAAAGTCTTTCCTAAAGATAGTTGAAATGTTGATAACTATCTCAAAAGATGTTTTGTTGGATTTGGAAATCTTCTCCACTTTATGATTTTTCCTTGTTTGAACTGACTTTTGAGTTTGATTTGTTGGATACTTTGCAAGATATTTTAACATTTGTGACAAGAATACATAGCACACATGAAGATAATGATCATCCTAATGCTAAACATTGAGTGTATATTCTTTTGAGGATGTGTTCAAATCCTCGATGTTATCACTGGTTTGATTTACAACAAAAGATACATCAGATAGACTCTTTATTCAAAGGTCATTGACAATATCATAGCCCACTAGTCTCGATACTCCGTCAGCTCAAACAACCTTGTCACCCCCTAGAGGGCGCCCATTTTTTTGCCTTTTGCCAGAAATTAACTCAAAGTGAATTGCTTCACAATTGAGTAGTTATCTTGGGAGATATACGGTGAGTAATCTTGGGGGCAGATTCTTCCCCACCCTTGCACTATGATATTGCCAATGTTTGGCGACTGACTCGGTTCAAGGTTTCTATTTCTAAGGTTCGTAATTAGGCTTCCCGTTCGGCCGTCAGTGATAAACTCCCTTAGGAGGCTTCCCAACCTTTAGAACAAAGGCTTTACGTATCGTAAAGATACTGGGGGAAGGCTAATCGCTGCGCGTAACCGTTGAAAGGGACTTTCGTCACCCTCCACTTTTGATTATAGTGGGTTGGAACACTTGGCTTCAAAGTCGTTCCCCACTTAGGTCGTTCCCTTCACACCGGCCAAAGAATGGCTTTAAGAGTTTTTCAACCCCTTGGGAAGGCAGGCCTGCTAAAGGATGTAAGTGCTTGAAGTACATAAAGCTTAAGAGTGGTTTGGCTTTTTGGTCACCCAGTTATGGGGAGAGCATATACCTTCCACTTTCGAGACAAGGCAAACAAGGTTCATTTTAGCCTTCAAGACAATGATTTTCTAACTTCTATTTGGAGATGTTGCTCCAACAAGCATGATGTTCTTTTTAACCTTTCATAGAAAAGTGTGTATTTCCAAAACTTTTGTAAAACAAGCCTGGTCAACAAAGTAAATCGTGATGTTTGGTCAACAAAATTAAAGTTGATAGGGGAAAACTCTCCCTCTTTGCCTTGCACAAAATGAAGATGAGGTTCTTTTATTTTGCAAAATGAAGTGAATCCTTTTAAACACCAAAGGATGGTGAGGTTCTTTTTTAAAACTTTTGCCAAAGTAAAGATTGTTGGTTCTTTTTACAGCTTCCAAAATGAAGTGTTTTTCCTCTAATCTTGCAAGAAAACAAATATGAAGTTTGTTGTTCTTTTTACCATGCAATAAAGAAAGATGAATTTTCTTTTAAAACACCAAAAAGGAAGGCATGAAGTTCATTTTATGCATCCAAATGAAATGATGAAGTTTATTTTAACTTTTGCAAAAAGGATAGTGAGTTCTTTTTAACCAACTTTTGTTGAAAGAAAGTAACAAAAGAAACTTGAAGCCTCTAAACTAACTCCTTCCCCTGCACAAAAAATATTAGAACCTGCACACAGTCAGTGATCAAATGTTAGTGTGGGCTTACACAAGCCTAAATTTTGATCCTGGTTACAAATTTTACAATCATGATCCTGAAATGTCCTGAAATTTGTCTAAGTCTGAATTTTGGAAGATCTTCCAAAAACTAGATTTTGCATTACAACTCCTAGAGGTCTGAAACCCCTCTCAAACATCCTGACAATATATATGGAATATAACTTAAAGTATAAGAAAGAGAAAAGAGAAGAGGAAATGTCACTTATACTTAAATGTTATATTCCATATATATTATTCCTCCCACAAGCCTAATTTTTGACTCTGTCATAAATTTTTTGGCTCTGCCAACTCTATGCGCTAAACTATTGCACGGATGCGCTAAGAAAAAGCACCCACGCGCTATTATGTGCCCCCAATGCGCTAAGCTATTTTTACAATGCGCTATTCTATTTTTCTCTCATGTTGATACCTACGGAAAACTGTTAGAATATGATGCGCTAAAGAAAAGACTTTACGCGCCATATAATAGACTGCACGCGCTAAACAGTGAGCCGGATGTGCTATCTAACAGACCCGATGCGCTAAACTGTTTTTCAAATGCGCTACTCTATTTTTCTCCCACGTTGAGATCTACAGGAAAATGTTAGAGGGAGTCATGCGCTGAGAAAAAGTCTTCACGCGCTAGAGTGTAGACCCCACGCGCTAAACAGTAAGCGGGATGCGCTAAACTGTTAACGGGATGCGCTACTCTGTTCTTCTTCTTTCGAGAGATCATTCATGCTTTGTGTGCATGAACGATCTCCCGAGGGGGCATTATCATATCAAATCTCAACATCAAATCCAATATCAGTTTCCACATCAAAACAAAGCTATCAAAATCAAACTTACATCAACAACATGAAACAATTTGCTCATCTACATCAAGTTCAAAATCCTATCATTTTATGTCAACTTGTAAAACAACTCAAGTTATCAAAAACCATATCAAAACTTGTAACACAACTCAAGTCTCCACAATCACATAAACTTGTAAAACAACTCAAGTTTCCCACCCATATCAGCTTGTAACACAACTCAAGTTTCCAACCCATATCAGCTTGTAACACAAATCAGGCTTCACACATTGAACTTGAAACAAAGTACGCAACTCATCAAATCAAATAAAAAAATTTCAAAAAAATTGATTCATCTCCCGAGAGGGCATCACCATCAAAATATCGAATTTGGGGCATCACACATCAAATCAAATCTGGGGCACGACTTGCAAATCAAAAGAGCGACACAAAAATTGCATTTGATCATAAATCATGATAAAGCATCATTTTCTTTGAAATAACATGTGCACACACGTCACTTCAAAGAGGGGCAAAATGTAGACGTATAAAAATGACCATATTCCTAAATGAATATTTTATGTTCATTCTCTATTTAATTAAATCCAATTTAATTAAATAACCCACATTCCTCTATTTAAATTAAGTAAATTACTCAATTTATTTAAATTAAATTCACTATACCCATTTAATGAATAAATTATTTTATTCAATTAAATCCCCCCTATCCACTTTTAATTAAATTCAAATTTAATTAAATAGTTATCCTAAATTGAATAAATCTAATTTATTTAATTTCTCCAAATAGCAACCAAATAGAATACTTTATCTCAATTAAATCCTATTATCCCTCTATCCACTTGCAAAATCTCAAACCCCTTTCTAATCCCTTCTAGAATCTTCTAATCGCTTCTAATTAACCTAACCCCTCCTCTAAACTTTGTCACATCCCTAAGCAAAGGGAAGTCACTTCTCAAAACCTCAAAGTCTTTGATAACCATTAAAGGCTTTCAACCTTCAACCACTAAATTCCTCAAAGTCTTTGATAACCATTGAAGGCTTCCAACTTTCAACCACTTAATCTCCCAAAGTCTCCAATAACCATTAATGGTTAACTCAAACCCTCCCACATGGTTAAAACATTTGTTTTGACTCAACCTTCATCCAACCCAAGGGTCTCATCAGCCCATTAATGCTTTGACCATGATTATCTCTTAATCATTTGCACAAAGGTTTATCCTTGGATTAACTCTTAATCTAGTGGGTAATCTTAATTTAAACTTGACCCTTAGCCTCTAGATAACCATGAGGTCTTCTCAGGCATTCAATGTCTCCAACCCCTTCTCTCAATCCAACCCTATGTTGACACTTGTCACCATTTCATTGGTGCCAATTATAAACATGGATCCCCAACTTTCAAACTCAACCCTTGATTAAACCATTCAATCCTGACCATCCATTGCCCTATTCTTGCTATAAATAGAGCTCTCATTCCTCCATAAAAATCATCTTTCAAATTTGAAGCATTACACTTATGCTCAAATTAAATTCACTATACCCATTTAATGAATAAATTATTTTATTCAATTAAATCCCTCCTATCCACTTTTAATTAAATTCAAATTTAATTAAATAGTTATCCTAAATTGAATAAATCTAATTTATTTAATTTCTCCAAATAGCAACCAAATAGAATACTTTATCTCAATTAAATCCTATTATCCCTCCATCCACTTGCAAAATCCCAAACCCCTTTCTAATCCCTTCTAGAATCTTCTAATCGCTTCTAATTAACCTAACCCCTCCTCTAAACTTTGTCACATCCCTAAGCAAAGGGAAGTCACTTCTCAAAACCTCAAAGTCTTTGATAACCATTAAAGGCTTTCAACCTTCAACCACTAAATTCCTCAAAGTCTTTGATAACCATTGAAGGCTTCCAACTTTCAACCACTTAATCCCCCAAAGTCTCCAATAACCATTAATGGTTAACTCAAACCCTCCCACATGGTTAAAACATTTGTTTTGACTCAACCTTCATCCAACCCAAGGGTCTCATCAGCCCATTAATGCTTTGACCATGATTATCTCTTAATCATTTGCACAAAGGTTTATCCTTGGATTAACTCTTAATCCAGTGGGTAATCTTAATTTAAACTTGACCCTTAGCCTCTAGATAACCATGAGGTCTTCTCAGGCATTCAATGTCTCCAACCCCTTCTCTCAATCCAACCCTATGTTGACACTTGTCACCATTTCATTGGTGCCAATTATAAACATGGATCCCCAACTTTCAAACTCAACCCTTGATTAAACCATTCAATCCTGACCATCCATTGCCCTATTCTTGCTATAAATAGAGCTCTCATTCCTCCATAAAAACCATCTTTCAAATTTGAAGCATTACACTTATGCTCAAATCCTTTCAAGCTTTCTCATTTCATATATGCTCATCATTTAGCCTCTTTTAGATCAAGAATTAGACTAATATGCATATTTAGAATAATTTCTTTATCATTTTAGCTCAATCATAGACTAAATATAGTATGCTAGGATAGTATTCATACTAACCTTGTCATCTTATCATCTAGTTTATTACATTTCTAGAATCATACATAGCTTAACACATCTCATCTTAAAAACTATCAGTGCATCCCTCGTTCGTACATTTGCCATCCCTAAACCATTTTGCTCAGTGATTTGAGAGCAAAAACATTGGTTTGAGGGACATTGTGAGATAGAGAACCATGGGACCCTCTTTGGGAAGCTGAGTAATACGTTATTACTCCATAGCTTGCACCAAGAAGTCCTCTATGTGTGTGTGGACTAGTATTTAACTAAATTTTCACATATTAAGTTTTATTTGCCCACTTTTCCCGCATACATTTCTGGCGCTAAACTGTTAGCTGGATGCGCTAGGAAATGTTTCCCACGCACTGATTCCTGTTTCCCGCGGCCCTTCAAAAGTGATTAGTTTGAAAAACCGATTTGTTATTTGGGGTCGGGCCCCACGGTGGGCGCCAGAAATGTATGCGGGAAAAGTGGGTGAATAAAACTTAATATGTGAAAATTTAGTTAAATACTAGTCCACACACACACACAGGACTTCTTGGTGCAAGCTATGGAGTAACGTAGTATTACTCAGCTTCCCAAGGTGGGTCTCATGGTTCTCTATCTCACAATGTCCCTCAAACCAATGTTTTGCTCTCAGATCACTGAGCAAAATGGTTTAGGGATGGCAAATGTAAGAACGAGGGATGCTCTGATAGATTTCTAAAATGAAATGTGTTATAAGCTATGTATGATTTTAAAATGCAATAAACTAAATGATAAGATGACAAGGTTAGTATGAGTACTATCCTAACATGATATATTTAGTCTATGATTGAGCTAAATGATAAAGAAAGTATTCTAAACATGCATATTTAGTCTAATTCCTGATCTAAAAGAGGCTAAATGATGAGCATAAAAATGATATGAAAGCTTGAAAGAATTTGAGTATAAGTGTAATGCTTCAAATTTGAAAGATGATTGTTGAAAATGGAGGAATGAGAGCTCTATTTATAGCATAAACAAGGCAATGGATGGTCAGGATTGAATGGTTTAATCAAGGGCTGAGTTTGAAAGTTGGGGATCCATGTGCACAATTGGCACCAATGAAATGGTGACAAGTGTCAACATAAGACTGGGTTGAGAGAAGGGGTTGGAGACATTGAATGCCTGAGAAGACCTCATGGTTATCTAAAGGCTAAAGGTCAAGTCTAAGTTAAGATTACCCACTGGATTAAGAGTTAATCCAAGGATAAACCTTTGTGCAAATGATTAAGAGATAATCATGGTCAAAGCATTAATAGCCCGATGAGACCCTTGGGTTGGGTAGAGGTTGAGTCAAAACAAATGTTTTAACCATGTGGGAGGGTTTGAGTTAACCATTAATGGTTATTGGAGACTTTGGGGGATTAAGTGGTTGAAAGTTGGAAGCCTTCAATGGTTATCAAAGACTTTGAGGAATTTAGTGGTTGAAGGTTGAAAGCCTTTAATGGTTATCAAAGACTTTAAGGGTTTTGAGAAGTGACTTCCCTTTGCTTAGGGATGTGACAAAGTTTAGAGGAGGGGTTAGGTTAATTAGAAGCGATTAGAAGATTCTAGAAGGGATTAGAAAGGGGTTTGGGATTTTGCAAGTGGATGGAGAGATAATAGGATTTAATTGAAATAAAGTAATTTAATTCAATTTGGTTGCAATTAAATAAATTAGATTTATTCAATTTAGGATAACTATTTAATTAAATTTGAATTTAATTAAAAGTGGATAGGGGGAATTTGATTGAATAAAATGATTTATTCATTAAATGGGTATAGTGAATTTAATTTAAATAAATTGAGTAATTTACTTAATAAAATAGAAGAATGTGGATAATTTAATTAAATTGGATTTAATCAAATAGAGAAATGAACATAAAATATTCATTTAGGAATATGGTCATTTTTATACGTCTACAGTTAGTAAAAATTGTGATTTTTATTGCTACTATATTGGAATATTAATTTTGCAATTACCTTGGATACAATAAGGAAGTAGGATGAAAAAGTCTTTGCTACAAAAGAGCATGTTAATGCGACTTTATTTGGGTTAGGATCTAGCACAAAATTTGAGACCCTAGCAATTTGGGAAATGGCCCCAAATACTAACAACTCTAAGGTAGTGGATTACATTCAACACCTAACATGAAATCTCATTATTAAGAGATAATCAGACAACACTACCCCAAGCAACATCCTTTGTAGTTAAACAACATTGTTTAATGAGGAATCTACAAAGATATTGTAGGAAAATCGTGATAAGTTGTAGGAGCAATATATGAAGGTTTTAGTTGATCTAAATCAAGCGTTGGATCACTTTTTCCATCATCTTCAAGTACCACAATGCTAATTTTTTCTACTCCAATAGAGCTATCACCACAAGATAAAGAAGCCATGTCCTCAACAATTAAAGAGTTGGAGAAACAAGTACAAAAGGCCAAGAAAATGAGGATGAAACAAAATAGTAACATTGTGAATTACTTTATAGATTATAGATTGTCAAAAATCATGATAAAATTTGAGGACACATGGAAAGCTTATTTTTATTTAAGGTCTTCATGTGTGAAATATAAGCAAGATTGAGAAAATCTAAAGTGGATAACTAATAAATAGACTCCCAAGGCTACAATCATGAAATAGGTTTATAAATATTTATAATTTTATCCTCATGTCCCTAATCACCTTCTCATAACTAATTAAATGTTGACTATGATAAGGGAGGTCGTTGCACATATGTCTTTGTTGGATAAGAAAATAAGGGATAAATTACTGTATGTGGGAAAATGCGGTGACCAAAACGAATAACTCAAGATCAAAAGACCCACGCACCAATCAAACTCTTGGTGCAAGTATTATGAACTAATTCAATTATTTCAACTTCCCAAGGGGTGTCCCATTATTCTCTATCTCACAAGATCCCTAAAGTCAATGTTTTGCTCTCAGATCATTGAGCAAGTGACTTAGGAATGACAACTCCAAGAATGAGTGATATTTGATTTATATGCATGAATGCATTCTCAGACATATATGATATGTTAAAACTATGATGATTAAGCTAGTATGAAGATAGTGATATGATAAAGATATTGCTAAATTATCCTAATCATGGTATACTAACATGGATATACTATTGATATGAAAATGAAATGCTTTTAAATGTTTATGATGATATTTTAACAAAGAGAGGCTAAAATTCTTAGTAAATTAGACTATAATGTAGATGCATGAAAACTTGGGATGATATGAAAATGAGAAATGAGAGCTCTATTTATAGGTAAAATAGGGCAATGGATGGTTAAGATTGAATAATCTTAACAAGGGCTAGGATTGAAATTTAATCAATCCATGTTTACAATTCTCACCAATGAAATGGTGACAATTGTCAACAAGAGGTTGTTTGAGAGGAGATGCAAGAAGCATTAAATGCTCGAGAAGACATGAAGGTTACCTTAGGAGGTAAGGGTTATCCAATGGATAAAGCTTTTACCCAAGGAGTAAACTCTTGTGCAAGGGTTAATAGGATAACTAGGGTCAAAGCCATAATTGCTTGATGAGACCCTTGAGTCAAAAGGATAGTTAAGTTAGAGGAAAGTCTTTAACCAAAGGTCAAAGATGAGTTAACCATAAATGGTTATGTAAGAGCGTTTAATGGTTTGGAAGACTTTTAGAGGTTAACCATTTGAAGACACAAAGCCTTTAATGGTTATTGAAGACTTTGGAGGCTTTGAGATGTGACTTCCCTTTTCTTATGAATGTGACAATAATTAGGAGATGAATTAGGCTAAATTGGAAGTGATTAGAAGAATCTAGAAGGGGTTTAGGAGGCAAGTGGGAGATGTAGGAAAATGCAAGTGGATGAGGGAAAAAGATTTTAATTAAAATAAAATTACTTTATTTCAACTAAAATAGATGCAACTTGCATAATACAAGTGGGGGATTTAATAAATAAATTAGATTTATTTATTTGCAAGGATTAATGTAATTAATGTAAATTTAATTAAAAGGGGAGAAAGGGGAATTAATTAAATAAAGTGATTTATTTAATTAAAAGTTGCCTGGAGAGGTGCAGCGAGAGACCAAGGTTGATTATTCCTTTGGAGATGATAGCGGAAGATGTTGATTACTTTTCTAAACATTTGTTGTACTACAAGTTTTTGGAGATGAGGGTCTCTCTACAATTTTTGGAGAACTTGGGCACCGGAAGGGGAAATGGAGATTATGTTACTGGCAAACAACTACTTCATGGTTACTTTCAACTGCATGGCGGATTGGAGTAGAGTTTTTGAAGGAGGGTCATATTTTTACAACCAGGTGGGGTTGTTCATCAAACCTTGGCATGCAGGGTTCAACCCATCAGAGCAACTTTCGAATAGGGTCCCAGTGTGGGTTCGTTTACCGTGTTTTCTGGTGGAATGTTGTCAGGAAGATATGCTACAGATGCTCGCTTTAGTGCTTGTGAGGCCAGTTGGAGACTCAACGCGAACCTTGGGGAGAAAGGTAATGACCTTCACCTGTATCTGTGTTGAAATTGATCTTAGTAAGCCCCTGCCAGATGCTATAGATATGTGTGCGGGTTCTTATTCTTAGCTTCGACAGCTGGATTATGAGACTTTACCATTTCAGTGTCGTCTGCATCATGAGTATGGTCATTTTCAGTGCAAGTGTCCTAAGTATAAATTGATGGTGCGCCAACCTCAACAATCGACCTGTAACACATATGGGGCTAACAAAGGAAAAGCCACCATAACTAGGGAAGTTGTGGGTACTGATGGTTTTGTCCCAGTTAAGACAAATAACAGGAATCGGGGACAAAAGAGGCCCCTACAAGAGAGACAAGAGGAGGATACCTTTAACAGATTTGAAGCCTTGGACGACCTTACCTAGCAGTAGGTGAACCCTGGGATGACTCCTTTGGATCAGGGTGCATCAGGGTTGGTCAATGATAGTGTGAATTGGGAATCGACCCAGGCTCTACAAATTGCTAGGAGTCAGTAAATGGAGATGGATCTGTCAATAGTGGCTTAGTTGGGAACCATGTCTAATGTTGTAGTGGAGTTGGCTGGGGGGGAATGTTTCTCCTATAGCTCATCAATTGGAATCTGCTGGGGCCAACAATAACAAGATGGTCTTACATTTGGGTCTCCATCAAAAGGACATTAAGAAAGGATCAACGAAGAAGATTTCAAAGGTTGGCAAAAAGAAGGATTTGGAGAAGATCAAATTGATGGGGGAGAATTTGGTTGAGTCGAGGTCAGTAAAGACTCTGGATTCTCATTTTTCCAACGTCCCAAAATGATTTTTTTATAATGGAATGTGAGGGGCTTGAACAGTGGCCCTAGACAAAAAGCGGTTCGGGAGTTGATAAGGAGTCATTCTCCTGATATCTTTTCTTGCAAGAGACAAAAATTTATGTGGAAAGTATGATGGATTTGGTCCCAAAGCTATGGGGGAGAAGCCAGTGTCAGTGTATTGGGGTTGTGGGCTCCTCGGGAGGGGTGTCCTATTTTTGGAACCCTTTAAGGATTCGCCTTGTCTGGTGGGTGGCCTCCAGATCTTCGTTATCCGGGGTTGTCTCTATTCTTGAGACTAGGGAATATATATTGTTTACTAACATCTATGCCCCCACTGATCTTCAGGGTAAGCAGAACTTATGGTCTCATATTTCTTGTATGCGAAGGTTGGTCCCTTTTCATCCTTGGATTATGACGAGCGATTTCAATGCCATCCTTGAGTTGAGTAAGAAGAAGGGCGGTGTTATACAATTGGAACCTTCTTCTTTCCTTTTTCGGGATAGTATAGCATCGTTGCATCTTGTTGACATTAAGCCCGGTAATGGTTTGTTCACCTGGAACAATAGGAGGGTGGGGAGTATTGGATTGCGGAAAGGTTGGATCAATTTCTTGTTTCTAGTTTTTGGGTTGGTGGGGGGTGGTCCACAAGCTCTGAGATTCTTGACTAGAGAGGGTCAGACCACTGGCCCATCAAGATGGTTTCTTCTTCTGCTCGGGTTGCTCGCTCTCCTTCATTAAAATTCCAACTTATGTGGCTTCAGGATCCTGCTTTGCAGACTCTTGTAGCAGAGTGGTGGAGGAAAGGGAGGCCTGCCTTTGGCACTTTTATGTACACTTTTTCCAAGCAACTACAATTTTTTAAGTTTCAGCTTAAATAGTGGAACCGTCAGGGATTTGGGAACATTTTTAATGCTAAGAAAGTTTCTCAAATAGTGATGAATGGCATCACCAATGAAATCAGAGAGCATGGTTTGTTTGAAGCCTTGCTTAGGGAGGAAGACATGGCTATCAAGGCTTTAGAGGAATGGGAGCTTAGGGAAGAAATATATTGGAAACAAAGAGCTCGTATTAATTGGCTTCAATAGGGGGATAAGAACACTACTTTCTTTTTCAACTGAGTGAAAGCAAGAAGACATGAAAATTCCAGTCCTGTTTTGGTCAATCATAGAGGTTAGCAGCTTTTATCCTTGCAGGAGATCTCTAGGGAGTCTTTACATTATTTCCAGTCCCTCTTTAGTGAGGATTTTTTGGGGGAATCGATGGAGGAGAATCAAGTTCTCGATTGCATTCCTTCTCTAGTTACTAGGGAGATGAATGAGTAGCTCATGGGTCCCATTTTGCTGGAAGAACTAGAGAGGATTGTTTTTCACATGAGAAAGGGAAAGGCTACTGGACCGGATGGGTTCTCAGTTGAATTCTTTCAAGATTTCTAAGATATTATCAAACTGGACTTATGGGAAGTAGTTCAGGAGTCCCAGAGGAATAAGCAGATGCTTCGGGCTTTGAATGAAGCTTTCATTGCACTTATCCCCAAGTGTGATGGGGCTGACCGATTAGGCCAGTTTCGCCCTATCTCTCTCTGCAATGTGATTTATAAGATCATCTCTAAGCTGATAGTGGATAGGCTGAAGAAGTGTCCGGGGGATGTTATCTCTGAGGAGTAGAGCAGGTTTGTGGAAGGGCACCAAATCTTGGATGGGGTGGTCATTGCTACGGAGACCATTAATTCTATGGAAACTTCCAAGGAAAAAGCTATGTTTATTAAGCTGGATATGGCTAAGGCTTATGATAAAGTTCATTGGTCCTTCCTCCAGAAGATCCTCAGGGATTTTGGCTTTACTGACAAATAGATCCAATGGGTTATGAGTTGTGTTACATCTACCTCTTTCTCTATGCTAATCAATGGAGATCATACTGAACTGTTTGGTACTTCTAGGGGTTTTCGCCAGGGGGACCCCCTATCCCCTTAATTATTCATTCTTTTGGCTAAGGGTTTGGGGACGCTGATTAAGCATAATGTGGGTCTGGGTATTATTCAGGGTTGGAGTTGGGGTAATGACTTGCAGCCATAGTCTCATTGTTGATGACACGACCCTGATGGGACTTGCTCAGATCAGAGAAACTACTAATTTGCGTATGGTTTTGGATGTTTATCTTGCAGCCTCGGGCTAACTGATCAATGAGGATAAATATTCTATCCTCTTCTTCAACACTCCTGGTACTATTCAAAGGAGGATTGCTCTTATCTTGAGATTCCAAGTTGGCTCTCTACCCTTCACTTATTTGGGTATTTCTATTTCTCCTGGTAGCCCTCCTAGGGAATCATGGCAGGGTATCTTGGATAAATTTCGCACGAAGGTTGATCACTGAATAAATAGATGGTTATCCTTGCTGGAAGGGTTCAGCTGATTCAATTGGTGGTTTAGGCTCTTCCAATTTATCGATATATGCTACAAGTGGCTCCTAAGTGGTTCTTGAAGGGATTGAACTCTCTGGCAAGGCAATTCTTATGGGCAGGCAATCTTTCCTCTTCCAAATGGAGTCTTGTCAATTGGGACTTGGTGTGTAGCTCGAATCAGTCGGGGGGGCTTGGTTTAAGGTAGTCTATTTTATTTGGGGAGGCTCTGGCGGCTAAATTGTACTGGAGGTGGTGTGCTGAGTAGGATCAAGGCTAGGCTAGGATTTTGGCCTTCAAATATATGCAAAGGATCCCGATGGAGGAAATTCCAAGATATCCACTTGAGGGAAAAGGTTCACCAATTTGGTGCACTCTCAAGAAGGGGGCTTCTCTAATTAAGGAAGGTCTCTTTTGGATTTGCAAGAGGCGGGAAGAGGTCCTATTCTAGAATGACTCTTAGGATGGATACCCCCCCATCCTTGATCACTTTCCTAACCTTGGGAATCTTTGCCAAAGGTTTTTGGAGGTAGGGTGGTCAAGGGTTAGTGACTTCAAGGTTGTGTATAGGTGTGGGTGGCTCGAGATCGAGTGGTGGAAGGCTCCTAATGAGTGGTCAGTTGGTGGGATGGAGGAAGAGTGTGTTGAGTTGCATGGCATTCTGGCGAATAGACACTGTAGTTCCCTCAAGGGTAGGGATGCACTTGCTTGGTTTCTGAATCCAAAGGGCATCTTTACTGTGGCTAGTGGATATCAGAAATTGTTGAACAGAAGACTTGAGGGAAGAGAGGTGCACTGGTGGAAGCATGTGTGGAATAATTTTTCTTGGCCAAAGTGTAACTCCTTCGCTTGGACTTTGGCTTTGAACAGATGCCTAACTTGGGATAATATTCGCAAGCAAGGATTCTTGGGACCTTCCATTTGTGCTTCGTGTGGTAATGGGGAGGAAGATTCCTCACACTTGTTCTTGAAATGCCCCTTCTCTATGCTTATTTGGCACTACTGGTGGGGGGTGTGGAATTATTCTTGTGTTCATGCGGATTCTCTGGTGGAGTTTTGGAGCAGTTTGGGCAGACCTCCTATTTCGTCCTCCTTCCTCTAGACTGTCTGGTATATTGGGCCCATTTTTATACTGTGGCAAATCTGGCTCGAGAGGAACAGGAGGATCTTTCATGAGGTCAAACTGTTAGTTCAACAAGTGTGGAATAAAATCATTGGTCTGATTCGAGAGACAGTGGAAGCTAAATGTGAGGTGAATTTTCCTCTGGATAGAGATGTGGCAGATATTGTGAGTAGGTTGGGATTGTAGGAATTGTCTCCTGCCTCAGCTTGTGTCAAGAGAGGTAGACGTACTATGAAAAAGGTTCAAAGGGTGGGAAGGTGGATGCCCCCTCAGGATGAGTTTATCAAGATTAACACCGATGGCTCCTCTAAGGGTAACCCAGGCCCTGCTCTAGTTGGTGGTGTTGGTAGGAATCGTATGGAGGAGGTGGTCTTCTTTTTTTCGGTGCATAAAGGGCAGAATTCTAATAATTTTATGGAGAGTTTTTCAATTATCTATGCCCTGGAGCGTGCTTGGGAGTTGGGACAAAGGAAGGTTATTTGTGAATCAAATTCACAAATTATTGTGAACTTGTTGACACAGCAGAAGGTGAGTGGGATTCATTGGCAGCTGGTAGAGATTGTTCATCAGATTCTTCATATTAGCTCATTAATGGAGCAGGTGTCTTTCATCCACATTCCTCATGAGTGGAATAGAGCAGTTGATTGTTTAGCTAAGTGGGCCTCGGAACATGGTAGTGATTGGAAAGTTGAAGGTTGGGAGCATCTCTCCTCAGATTACTGTCAGGACTTGCAGAAGATTTTTGTTGAGGATATGGATGGTTATGAAGCTGGCTGATCTTGGGTTGGGTTTGTGGTTCTTTTTTGGGGCCTTGGGGCTCTGGTTCTCTTTGTAATTCTTGTGTCTGATTTTCAATAAATTTTTTACCTCTTTATTAAAAAAAAAAGGCTAGAAAAGGTTTAGGTGAATTTAATTAAATAAATTGAGTAATTCATTTAATCAAATAGATGAAAAATGAAGAAATGAATTAAATAGAATTTAATTAATAGGAGGAATAGGGTTTAAAATAAATATTAATATTTATTTAAGAAAGTGGTCAGATTTATACGTCTACAATTAAAAATCCTAGGGAGCATTGAGAAGAGAATTATTCTCAACATCTTCGATAATAATGGGAATATTAAGCCACTAGATCAATGGAAAGGCAAATTCAGTACAATGGTGTCCACATTGTCTTCATTCATATATTATTTAATTGAGAACTTGATACAAATTTGCTAAACAAGACATTGGATGAATTGTACACAATAGAAGTAGGTCTTGATAGCTTCAATAAAGAGACAAGGCAATTTTGGATGCAAAATACACTATTGATAATGCTAGAAAAGTATAATAAATAATGTGTATTTGCAATGGTCATCAGGCTTCGATAGTTAGTATCCTATTCAAAAAATCACATGGTTTAAGAATCTCCAATGATTCTTCAATGACATAACAAATTTTTTGTGTATTTTTTGGCTTATGTGGTGTAGTCATCATCTTCTTTTGCCCACTCCAACAATTTTAAAGGCATCTTCAATTTATTTTCAACTACTTCAATAATTCTATTTTCAAATAAGCAACTATATCTTGTATTGGGCTTAGTCCACTTGCTACTAATTGAAAATGAAAAGTAATTTGCAATTATAAATAAAATTACACAATGTGAGTCATATGACTTGGTCTTGAGCTTTCATGCTCATCTTATTTGTAAATTGGGACTTATGTTGTAAAAATCATTCTATAATTTTAGTTTGGGTACGTCCCTTTTGCAAAGAGGTCAAGTTTTTTAGTCACATAAGAGAATTTTATCTATATATATATGAAAAGCTTTGTGATGCATGTTTTCAAATTGGAATTTTATATATGGATAGTGCGAGTCTTTTATAATTGTCTCCAAGGTGTATTCACTATTTTTAATAAATAAAAGGATCAAGGATCTTTAATATTATCTATACAAGATTACCGTGTTGCATATTTTGTTATTTATTCCATTCGAGTAATACGTTAAATGATTTAAGTGAAATATCAAAAATCATTTATGTCATTGAGGATTTGTAAGAAGAATTGTTGTTACATCCCCAAATTTTGTTTATTATTTCATTCCAATTCTAAATGTATTTTACTTTTAACTTTCATGTTATAAAGGTAGAATGTCTATGAATTTGGATGAATCCTCATTAATGACATGTTATGATGTCAATTTGTTTCTTAATGTGTTTTGAAACTCACAATGACAGACATTGATTAAATTGTTCATTTTGCAATGAATTTGAAATGCAAAAATATTTTATTATGGAATATGACTTTATGTATGAAAGTAATCTAATCACGTGTTTGATTGTCCAAGTGATATCCAAGAAGGAGATCGTCAAGTTCATCCTACCAAAAGAATATGGAGAGTATCATCTAGGAGAGGAGTATGGATAGAGGGAAAATGTGTCATTGGGTTGTCTAGAGACCTTCACACACACACTTAAGTTACAATGGTCAAGAGTAAGCATCACAATCAATTTGTGATACATCTATTCTATTTTGTAAGTTTTCATTGTCTATATACATAAAGAAATACACCAATAGATATATCTATATAAATAAATGAATGTTACTTTTTATTACGAACAAATATATATAAATACATATATATACATACATAAGATAAATACCTAAATGTGTGTATGTATTTATATCTTTATATATTTATGAATCAAATTTCATATGGCTTAATAATATACCACCATGGTTAAAAGAGAGCATGGTTATTATCACCACGTAGTAGTGAAGTTAAAGTGGGCAAGCATGTTAATTTCCTTGTAGTGGAGAGATACCACGTAGTGGTGGTTGGAGTGAGTGGGAAAACCACCATGAAAGGTGCACACCCTACTCACATGGGGTATGGGAGTTAAGTGTTAGCCCATGTGCACCCTACTCCCAAGGGAGTATGGGGAATTAAATCTACGAGAACCACCACCTTTTTAGTAGCATGTGGCCATTGAAAGTGGGTTGTGTTTTTACCTTAGGCCAAACCACATTATGTGGTAATTAAAACAAGTTTGTTGAGTAATGCCCTCTTTAATGGAATATGTGGATTCCGACTTGGTTGATCCACTTTATCTTGGCCTTAAATTTAAATTAATTTGATAAGAGTGTTGGCATTGTTTTGTTATTGATGTTAACCGATATAAGATGGCAACCGATATAGGAGATGTATGTGAAATATTGTCATTGATGAATACCAAAAATGGTGCCATTGATGTCATCTAGCTTAGAAGGTCATCGGTAAGGAAGAGTGTGTCATCTAGCTTAATGGCCTTTGGAGTCACCACTACACAAGTTAGTGTTGACTTGCGTTGAAGATAAAAGAACTGCAGACTGGTAAGAGAGATGTTGGCAGTGCATGGTTGTCACCAACAAGAGAGAAAGATGTTGGGTGGTTGATTGTGATGAAGAGGGGGAATGTTACCTAAATCACATCAACACCAGAGGTGAAGTATGTGTAGGCCACCGGTATACTGTGTGGATGAGAAACAACTGGACTCCCACCAGATAAAGATGCAGTCACCACTTGTAGAGGTGACTGATAGTGAATGTGCCCAACCGATTCACATGTGCCTATTTTGAAGATACGTTGCTCAAACAGGGAAGCCACATTGATGCACTGCAAGATGCAGATGATAAGGATCCACTCCCATCGGTAAGTGGATCTTATCTCCTATCATGAATGGAATGCATCATAGTTCTTAGAGATAAGATAAAAGAGTTAAAGGCAAGTGTTTGAAGGCTCACGCCAGATCAATTGGTGAAACAATAAGCTGCCTTATATGCATGAGATCAGTGATGTGAACCAGATCAACCAGGTAGAAAATGATGAGTTACCAGTACAGAGATTGAAGGACATGTTTGTCACTTTGACAAACATGTTAATAGCAAAACTAGTCCAATGGTGAAGAAACATGTTACTATAGATGTAGATAGATGGAGGCAGTTGAAGGTTGATGACATGGTGTCATCAAGGTGTTTATCGGTAAGTATGTCCACCGATAATGTTGTCAAAGTGCAGATGCAAAAGGCTCCCAACTGATGAAGATGTACATGACATGGTTGGCATGTGTGCTAACTGATTTGGGTGCTCCATTGGAAGAGAAGCAAAGTGCAAGATTGAAGATAGACTGGTTAGGGTATAACTGACAGGGTCTGTGAACTAGTAGCTGAACCCAGTTGTGTGATTAGTCAGTGATCTTATCTAGATCGACATAGAAGAATTAGAAAAGGTGGATGCTGCCAAAGGGGCCACGTGGAGGTGAAGTGGCATGCATGCACAGTTCGGTGTGATGTGTCGGTGAGGTCATTGGTGATTGGTCCAACATTTAATGGTGACTGCGAAGATCGAGGAAGAAAAGCAGAGGATTATGGGTCGAGATCAAGGTAACATCAGAGTTCCAGAAAAAACTGATCTTGCAAATCAAAGAGGATGAAGGAAACCGCATCACACACGTGATCGATCAGACAAAAGGCCGAAAATCATGTTGCAGACGACAAAAGAGAGAAGACGTGGTTCACAAGGTAAATAGATGGGCGATGCTCATTGATTGAGTGTTGAACATTGATCAAGGATATGATATCAGATTGGATGTGATATGTCACGATAATCAGGGATTAGATCGGATGCAAATTCAGTGCATGGCGGAAACCATAGCGATCCAATGTTCAAACTCACGTTTACGCAGGAAAATATGGCTATAAGTATGTGAGCCAAATATATTGTTTGGGCAATTGTAGGAGAGAGGAAATTAGTCAAGTGCTCAACGAGAATCAGAGGAGAGACTGTGTGAGAGAGAGAATAGGGTTGAAGAGTTCAACTGACAACAGTAAGGCAACCGGTAGTTTGCAAATAAGTCTGACAGAGGAGTGCACCGGTGGTGGTGAAATAACAAAGAAGAGGCAAAGAAGATTGTGGAGAATGTAAGTTGAAAATCAACAACAATCAGACAACATACAACGGATTGAGTGAAGAATATCGATGGTGACTAGTAGCAGTGTGATAAAAAGATTGGAGAATCGACAGAAAGCTGAACCGGTAGAGAAGGAGAAGAGGTTGAACCGGCAAGGGTGCAAAAGAAAGCAAGGTGCAACAAAGAGTGGGTTGCAATGGGAGATAAGGTTGATGCAATGAGAAGGTGAGACGAGAATCAACAGAGGATTGAAGAGATGAGAACCAATGGAGAGATTTGCATAAGAGTTACAGCATTTATTTTTAACAAAGATATTACTTTTGTATATGATATATGTTCATTATAGATCACTGAGTTGGAGCTCGATGCAGGGGTTGGTGCTCATTGGGTTGGTGCCTTAAAATTAGGGGTTGGTTCTCCTTGGGTTGGTGTCCTAAAGTAGGAGTAGTACTCCTTGGGTTGGTGCCCTAAATGTTGTAACCAATTGTTTCAGTGCGAGGTTGGATTGGAGGAGTAGTCTCCAACAACACTTCTCACTAAGGTTTTTCCCATCCTGGGTTTTCCTCATACATCTGGTGTTATGTGATGTCCCTTTTATGTGTGATTGCATTTGTGTTAGTCTCCCATCTAACCAATATATTTGCTTTATGTTAGATTTGTTAACCGATATAGACACATAGGATAAAAAAGAGAAAAGTTTGGAAATCACTCATTCACCCCCCCCCCCCCCCCCCTCTCAGTGACATCTAGTGTTCAACAATTAGTATCAAAGTCTAGGTTCCCTGTTGATAAGCTTTCTCTAGCTTGGGTATATTCTGGTATTTGAACACAATGGTTTGTTTTGTGTCAATCCCTACTCCTGTATTTGATGGTTGAATTTTTTCTATTTGGAGTCATAGGATGGAAGGCTACCTATCCTCCCTTGGGTTTGATGTATGGATGTCAGTTGTAAATGGCTGCCCTAGTAAATTCAATCCTCCCACCGATTCAAATGCAGAAAAAAGAAACCCGTATAATGATATAGCTCAATGAAGGCTATACTTTTTGGGTTATCAAATGATATCTTCTCACAGGTGGACAGATGTAGATCGACAAAAATCCTATGGGACAGATTGAAGAAGCTCTATGGAAATGAGCCTACCACTGTAGAACCAATTTGTGAAGAAAAGATGGGAAATGTAACTCATGCATCTGCATATGATGAAGGCAGATTTGTTAGCAGATGCAACAATGATGAAGAGGGAACCCACCTCTTTATTGCTCAAGAATCATAAGATGAGAGGCACACATCTAAGAATGATCGTGCAAATTATTCCTACTAGTGAGATGTGTTTGACAATGATAGTGAAGGGGAAGAAGAAGATGAATCAGAAGTGGATCTTGAAGGAGAACTTGTAAGTGCACTCGAAGAACTTAGTAGAGTGAAGAATGAATACAACTTATTCATGAATGTTGCAATTGTGGAACACAACCGGTTAATCAAATGCCTTGAAGAATCTGAGAAATGTATCTCAGAGTTTAAGACTCAACAAGAAGACACCAAGGAGTGTTGGTGTAATGATCTAACATCTGAGCTAGAGGCCAAGGATAAAAAGTATCAACAACTAGAAGGAGAAATGGAGAATATCTGAAATGCCCTTGAGAAATGTCAGGATGAGCTCGAGGTGAGAATCTAGTTTGATGGCAGCAGTGATGCCTTGGACAAAATGTTGAAGAAGCAAAAGCATGCCAAGGACACTGGAGGATTAGGTAGTGGTGTCGGTGAATGCTCCACCAGCAAGAATGTCCCTCTTAATGACATTATGTTTGTCTCCTCAAATGGAGATAACAAGGGACAAACCTTCACTATTTGGAATACTCCCTGGAAGAAGGTTGATCTAGCCACAACTGGTGAAGACATGAAGTAAAGGATGAAGACCGGTGCTGCAAGAAGGAGGAACAATACAGATCCCAAAGGAAAAGGGAATATGGGAGAAGGCATCTTCATCGGAAGCAAGAACATGAGAAGACAACTTAGAAGACCCCTTATCGGTAGAAGACAAGGAAATGCTACCGCCCACAAGACAAAGCAAGTGTGGGAAAAGAAGATATCAGATGGAAGAGTTGCAGAGCATGGAAAATCCAAGATCCATCCCCAGAGAAGCATAAATGGAGGCACTAAACCGGTAAGAGCTCGTCATGCTTGGAAAAACAAATTTGTGGGTCACAAGCCTCCTTTCTCCGATTATTGCTTGGCATGTAGTGGATATGGCCATAGAGCAGAAGAATGTAGAAAGGGATGTAAGAGAAACAATTTAGGTTGCCATAGATATCCTGCATATGGGCATGGAGTTTCAAAGAGTAGAAACATGCATCTCCCCTCTCCCGGTTATGCAAATGCTTTATATTATCAAGGCAATGGTTTTGGCCATAGAAGTCATGAATGTAGGAAGAATAATTCTCAGTCCTATGGCAGTCAGTGGAACAATTATGCTCACTATGGAAGCAGTTACAGGGTATATGAGAAACAAAGACCTACAGGGTACTAGAGGAGAAGTGTTTCTATGTAGTCAAGGAATCCATGGAGATCAGTAGCTAGTTACAATGGCTTGATCAAAAAAGGAGGAGCAAATCGTTATATCAAAAGGTCCTCCAATAATGTGTTTGGAAAGAACATTTTTTTCTTCTACAACAATGTCTCTGGTCATATCGCAGAATCCGACAAAGCAAGGACCAATCAGAAAAAGAAGATAACACCTTCTCCCAAGACTAAAAATGGGAAGAAGAATGAGATCAAGCAAGTATGGAGGAAGAAGCAAGAAGATGCAACCATGGATTGGCACTATGCATTTAATGCATGTGTGGTATCTGCTCAGGCTTAAGGGAGATGCGAGACCTTAAGGGGACTATTACACAGACCTTATTATTCACCCCCTCAGTGGAAGAGGACACATGGAAGAACATGTTGCTGCTAGTATGAAGGAAGGAAATGAGATGATAAGTGTGTGTAGTGGCTGCCTTTACTAGACATCTACAGATAAGAGATGGATCACTATTACATGTGTCAATAGATGGAAAATTTGCAAATGGGATAAGATGCAAATTGACACAAGAAGACAAGAGTTATAGGAAGGTGCTCTGGTAGAGATGATGGACCGGTGCAGGAAACTGGTATGTGTAGTATGTTACCGACATGTATACTAATAGGTACGTGTAGGTTATGTAAGACAATGAAGTTGAGGATCATTGCATTAGCTCTGGTAGCATGGAATGAGGAATTTATGTCATAGGTGGTGCTGATCAAGACCTGAATGACAGATGTTGGCCCAGTTGTTGATTATGTATGCATGCATCTCTTGTGGGCTAATCAGTTTGATTTATGGCATGATGATGATATTATATGGCATTGTGTACATCTAGAATCATGACATATGTTGTGATGGACATAATAAAGCTGAAAGATCATCAGATGATCACATATGCACAACTCAATCGGTATATGGTGCAGTTTGGCTCTAGTTTTGGACCTGACCGACAATGAGGACCTAAGATGCATGACTCAAGGGGAGTTGATAGCCATGTTTTCTGACTAGTATCAGACTTGTTGGACACAGGTTGTACAAGCGTATATGGTTGTACCGGTATGTTTGAGTTCTTGGAAGTATTCAAGGTTGTGAGATATTTCAATGTCTGTTCAATTGAAATCACAACTGGACCACTAGGAGAGTTGCTTGAAAAGATGGAGATCTACCTGCACAAGAGAACATGCATTTGGTATCGGAGAAGATACAATTGGTATCAGTGTTATCCTCAACACTTGATATCTACATTTTGGGGTCAGAATGGCTTCTGCATATCAAAGGGAGACGATGCAGTCTAAGTGATAGATATGTCGTAATCACTGACACATGTGTCTTCAATTGGTTTCAGTTCTGTATATGCATGTGTTTCCAGTTTGCATATACACATGGTTGTTGAGCAATTGGTGCCAGTTGGTGGTTGAGCCCTCCACATCAAGTATTGTGATTTGAGAGGATAAAATGTATGATGGTCAAAGAAGGAGAAGAATTCGGTAGAGATACCTGGTAGACACGAGGAGGAGAGAAACCTTGCCCTTTTCCATTGTTGTCAAAGGGGGAGAGAGATTATATAGTATGTCACATACTACATGTGTGAGAAACCATGGATCACACAAAGGGGGAGAAAGAGAATCTATAGTATGTCAGATACTACACATGTTGACATCAATGCCAAAGGGGGAGATTGTTGGCATTGTGTTGTCATTGATGTCAACTAGTATAGGATGGCAACTGATATAGGATATGTATGTACAGTATTATCATTGATGAATATCGGAAATGGTGCCATTGATGTCATATAGCTTAGCAAGTCATCGATAAGGAAGAGTGTGTCATATAGCTTAATAGCCTTAGAGTCACTGATACACAAGTTAGTGTTGACTTGTGTTGAAGACATAAGGACTGTAGGCAACTAAGAGAGATGCTGGCAGTGCATGGTTGTCACCAACAAGAGAGCAAGATGTTGGGTGGTTGATTGTGATGAAGAGGGGGAATGTTACCTAAATCACATCAACACCAGAGGTGAAGTATGTGTAGGCCACCAATATGTTGTATGGATGAGAAACAATAGGACCCACCGGATAAAGATGCAGGCACCACTTGCAGAGATGAATGATAGTGAATGTGCCCAACCGATTCACATGTGCATGTTTTGAAGATATGCTTCTCAAAAAGGGAAGCCACATTGGCGCATTGCAAGATGCAGATGACAAGGATCCACTCCCACTGGTAAGTGGATCTTATCTCCTATTATGCATGGAATGCATCATAGTTCTGAGAGATAAGATAAAAGAGTTAAAGGCAAGAGTTTGAGGGCTCACACTAAATCAATTGGTGAAACAATAAGTTGCCTTAGGTGCATGAGATTAGAGATATGCACCGGATCAGTCGAGTAGACAATGATGAGTTGCCGGTATAGAGATTAAAGGATATGTTTGTCACTTTAACAAACATGTTAATAGAAGAACCGGTCCAGTGGTGAAGAAAGGTGTTACCACAGATGCAGATAGATGGAGGCAGTTGAAGGTTGATGACATGGTGTCATCAAGGTGTTTATTGGTAAGTATGTCCACCGGTAATGTTGTCAAAGTGCACATGCAAAAGGCTTCCAACTGATGAAGGTGTGCATGAGATGGTTGGCGTGTGTGCTGACCGATTTGGGTGCTCCACTAGAAGAGAAGCAAAGTGCAAGGTTGAAGGCAGGCCGATTAGGGTATAACCGATAGGGTTTATGAACCAATAGATGAACCCGGTTGTGTGGTTGGTCAGTGATCTTGTCTAGACCGACTTAGAAGACTTAGCAAAGGTGGATTCTGACAAAGGGGCCATAGAAAGGTGAAGTGGCATGCATGCACAGGTCAATGTGATGTCTTGGTGAGGTCGTTGGCGACTAGTCCAATATTTAATGGCGAATATGAAGCTTGCGAAAGAAAAGCAGAGGATTGCGGCTCGAGATCAAGGAAACATAAGAGTTCCAGAAAAGACTGATCTTGCAGATCGAAGAGGATGATGGAAACTGCATCACGCATGTGACCGATCAAACAAAAGGCCAAAAATCATGCTGCAAATGACAAAAGAGATAAGACGTGGTTCGTAAGGTAAACAGATGGGCGATGATCATTGATTGAGTGTTGAACATCGATCAAGGACATGATATCAGATTGGATGTGATATGTCATGATGATCAGGGATCAAATCAGATGCAAATTCAGTGCATGGCGGAAACCCTAGCATGCCAACGTTCAAGCTCACGTTTGGGCGGGAAAATCTGGCTATAAGTATTTGAGCCAAAATTGTTTGGACTGCTATAGGAGAGAGGAAATCAGTCAAGTGCTCAATGATAATCATAGGAGAGACTGTGTGAGAGAGAGAATAGGGTTGAAGAGTTCAATCGACAACAGTAAGGCAATCGGTAGTTTGCAAATAAGTCTGATAGATGTGTGCACATGTGGTGGTGAACTGGTAGAGAAGAGGCAAAGAAGATTGCAGAGAAAGTAACCTGAGAATCAACAACAATCAGACAACATACAACTGATTGAGTGAAGAAGACCAATTGTGACCAGCAACAGTGTGATAAAAATATTGGAGAACCAACAGAAAGAAGAACTGACAAAGAAGGAGAAGAGGTTGATCCGACAAGGGTGCAACAAAAAGCAAGGTGCAACTGAGAGTGGGTTGCAGCAGGAGATAAGGTTGTTGTAGTGAGAAGGTGAGCAAAGAACCAACAAAGGATTGAAGAGAGGAGAATCGGTGGAGAGATTTGCGTAAGTTACAAAGTTCTTTTGTAACAAATATATTACTTTTGTATGTGATATATGTTCATTGTAGATCATTGAGTTGGAGCTCGATATAGAGCTTGGCTCTCCTTGGGTTGGTGCCCTAAAATCAGGGGTTGGTGCTCCTTGGGTTGGTGCCCTAAAGCAAGAGTGATACTCGTTGGGTTGGTGCCCTAAATGTTGTAATTGATATTTCATTATGAGGCTAGATTGGAGCAGAAGTCTCCAATAGCACTTCTCACTGAGGCTTTTCCCATCTTGGGTTTTCCTCGTACATCTAGTGTGATGTGATGTCCCTTTTATGTGTGATTGCATTTGTGTTAGTCTCCCATCTAACCGATATGTCTGCTTTATGTTAGATATGTTAATCAGTATACACATATAGGATAGAAAAGGGAAAAGTTTGGAAATCACTGATTCAACCCCCCCCCCCCTCCTCTCAGTGACATCTAGTGTTTAACAAATGGATGTACATGGGAGATCTATCATTATGGGAACATTATTTTGTTTGTTTTAAAACAAACTTTGAATTTTTCTTGGGGAAAAGGATAGGCTTCCATAGCTTAAAATTTATTCTCCTTTGCATATAAAAAGAGGTTTTTTTGAGAGGAGTGTGGACAATTGATTTGTGTTTGGGGAGAAAATTTTAGGGAAAGGAGAAGTAGTTTTGTTTTTCAAGGGAAATTAGCTAGTTTGGTGTTTTATCATCCATAGTAAGGATAAAGAAGAGAGCTTTTTGCATTCATATTTTCTACTTGAGAAGTTTGGGAGGGATATTGGAGGAGCTTACTTTGTGAAGGATTCAAAGGCTTACGTCTTCTCTTGTCTCAAGTTTTTCAAAGCATTATCCATGCATGTTCTCCATCCACTTGGAAGTCATTTTTTTCATTTTGATTATATAGTTGTACATTATATGCAAAATAAATGCATCTTTTAATTGAAATAGTCGTATGATAATATGGAAAAAAAAAGTGGGTTTAGATATTATTGTGTTATCATTACAAATATTAGCTTGATATGCATGTGGAATCATGTCCATGTTCCTTTTTATGCATTTCTATATACCTGCATATTCTATTATGTAAGAGTTATAGAGCATAAGAGTTGCTCTCCTCTTTTGAAAAGAAATTGTTATTGTTTTATTGATGAACATTGGATAGGTATCGTGATAATTTATTTGAGATACATATATAATTAAGAAATTATGGTCTATTTACTAGTTACAAGATAGTGCAAGAAGTTACTCTTTTAGGCCAATAGAGAATATTTGGTCAAATGGGTTCTAGACAGAGTTATATTTTCATGATTACATGTTAGTAATTTACATTTTTAATAAGTCCTATAAAATACTTTCACATGGAATAAGGGTGGTAAACCTAGAACCTAGATTGCAAATGGTAAAGAGGGAGTCTATTTTAGATAAGTGTACTTTAATGAAATTCATGTTTGGTTTAAAGTTGTTTTTGTGTCCTAACTAGAGAGTCAAAACTTTCTAAACCCTAGGATAAGAGTAGTCTCCAAGTCGAGTAAGAGGTGAGTGAAATTATGACTATATTGAAAAATAAAACTTTGGCCAAAGTGTCGTATATGTCACTGCATGCGACTAGTCAGTTTACAAGTGTTGCCAGAACAAAGGTGTTCCAGATTGATCATACTTAGTTAGAAGATTGTTTAAAGTAATTTAGTTAGAATGAGATATGTGGCACATGACACGAGTACTCAAATTTATTGAGATGGGTCCCCTTGTCTATACTCTTCGTGAAGGGTAGGGCCACTTCCAGTAGGAAGGTACACATGAGACTGTTGATCTGTGGTTGGAGGAATAACACTCGGATGATGGTCCCCCTCTTGCAATTGACTGGATAAGGTTTGTGAGGCAATTATAGAAATTCTAAGCGGGTAACTTTGGTAATATTTGTTTATGCAATGTAATGTATTGAATTTTCTATGCAATGAAAAGAAAAGATTACCTTTCCATAAAGTTTCATGTGAATATATTTATGTATTCAATTAAATGATTGTTTAAAATAAAAGCAATTTTTAAAAAAAAATGATTTATTACCTTTTGGTTTTTAACTTGTAAAAAGTAAATTAAGATTATTTCTTTAGTGTTTAGTTCAGTGGTATCAAAATATTGGGTTTAACTCATGGACCTATGAGCTCATTACAAAAGGCTAATGTTTAAATATTACTATACTAGAATGGTAATGTTCAAGCAAACCGCTAGAAAGTCAGTTTGTTGTCAATGAGAGATTCCTCAGGGCCAATAAGAGTAGGCAACTCTTAGAAAACCCATAGAAAGAACTAACACTCAAGGAGATGAATGGTTGGGTGATGAGGAAACCTTTAGCAAAGCCCTTTCTTGAGTTAGGGAATAGAGGAAAGAGTTGAAATAGGTTGCCTTGGTTGCTAAATACATAACTAATACCCCTCCAACGATAACTAAGGAACCATCCAACACTAGATATGCACCTAGCGAGTGTAGAACCACCAAACTGCAAGTCAATCCTATAGGTTTAGGGGAGCACCTATGTGTGCAACCATAACTTGACATGACAATGATTAGCTGAAATGAATCTGAGGGATATACCCCTCTTGACCATGACAAGTAGTCGCTTATGTCAATCATAGTATAAATAAAGATGTAATTTTCCAACTTTCAATGTGGATTTTTTGCAAGTTATTTTTATTGTTATTTGAGTTTATGTGAATGATGGAATCTTTAAACCTTTATGCATAGAAAATTTGCTTTTAGCTTTATCAATGGCTATCCAAGTTTAAAGAAAGCCTATTATGGTGCATACTCAGACTAACCCTGGGGAAAGCTAGGAAGTATCGCACTACTATGAAATTATCAATGATAAGATTAACTAGATCTTAGCAAGGCTTAACTAGGTGACTGAGAGAATCGGTACCCTGGAACAAAGAATAGGGGGTTGAGGATAGTCAAAAAGGGAAACACGTTGGGAGGAAGAGGAGTCTAGGCATGAATGGACTCACTAGAGTGGATAAAATGATAACCAATATAAAGATGAAAGTAACAATAGGGATTGATTGGCTCGAGAGTTGTCGATAGATATAAAAAAGGTGGCTTCACCTAAATTTGATGGGACAATTAGCAGTGATGCAACAAAATATTGGCCCTGCGAGATGAAGAAGTAATTTGACATTAGGAATTACTTAGAAGTTTCCAAGACAACTTGGGGAGCATTTCAACTATCTGGAGAGGTGTCCACATGGTGGATGAATAAGAAAGTGGAGCTAGGGATAAAACCCAAGATTTTTACATGGGATCAATTTGTGCTCATCTTCCACCAAATATGGCTACCTCGGTTGTTTTTCAATCAAAAGCTAGTTGATTTTTTAAATTTGACCTAGGGGAGTATGTTTGTGGTTGAATATTGGGTAAAAGTTCACCCGTCTTCTAAAGTATGTACCTAAATATTGGGTGGATGAAAGGATAAAAGTGAGGAAATTCTTCATGGGTTTGCATACCTATATTGGGGGACATGTGGATGTCCTTAGCCCTACAACTATGGACCAAGTCTACGAGAAGGGCACAAAACAAGAACAACATCTTAAGTCCTTCGATTTTCAATGGGAGAAGAGGTATAAGAAGTATAACTAGTCTCAATCAAATTATTCATTCAAGAATAAGGGAAATAAGCTATAATTTAAGAAGAAGGGTGATAAGGGCTTCAAAAATAACTAAAATGAGGCCAAGAATGGGAAGAAAGGGAAATTTAATGCCAAGAAGAATGGAGACAATGGGGGAAGTTTACTGAAAAACATGGGCCCCTAGGAGGGTTTTTCACTTGCGATGGTGATCATTATACCAACCAATATTTGAATAAGAACCAAGATGTTCAACCCCAAGAGAACTCACTACCAAGTGAACAAGTCGCCTTCCAATAAACAATTCATGCTACTCTTTACAATCATCAAGCAAAATTTTTTAACACTTCCATCAAAACTTCAGGGACACTTTGTTTGGTGTGGAGCCTAATCAACCTCCAAGCAGGAGATTGTTAATGTGTGGTGACTGATCATGCAAGTACTGTACACTCGTAATGTATCCTCGTCGGGGTCCATTTTTTTACTTTTTTTAAGAAAAAAAAAACTGACATTGAGAAAACTCTAAAAAGGACAACTTTGTATGTTGCCTTAAAAATTGCATGTTATAAGCAACTGAAATGTAAAAGATATTGTAATAATTTACTAGACAATAAGAAAAGATTGGATGGTTGTATTATGTGGATGAAGCCTGATGAGCTGAGATATTAGCTCCTTTTATTCCTAGAACTCATAAGTTTTTGTTACGTTTTAATTTGTATAATGGGGTGGTAATGATGTATTAAAGTTTGACTATATGCATTTCAGATGTTATCTGAACCCATTAAATCATGTTTTGTCTTTGCCAGTTATTCTTGTTGCCATGCCAGTTATTCCTGTAGCCATGTGATTTGTTCTTGTTGACATAAGGATTTTCATAGGCGATATCATGTGTGAAACAAATAAGTGTTATGATTAATTAAAATATATATGTATATGCTTATATGTTCTCTCTTTTCAATTACAGGAATAAATGATATGTTGCGAAGAAGTTTGTTCTGTCACATCGAGAAGGCAGTTTAAGATATTCAAGGGGCGACTAAAAGTTCAAATCAACGAAGAGGATAATGAGCGTGAGGAACGACAAAGGACTAGCAGGGTGCACAAGACTCATTTATGTCTGGCTTTAGTGAGCATCAATCTTGTAATACCATCATGCTATATTATTGGTTGTGGTTTGGTGTAGATCCATGTTTTTAGTGGCTTAACTCCGACTGTTTTCCTTCATGAATGTTATTTGCCTCTTCTCATCGACGTGATCTTAATTGTAGGAAGTTGTTGTAATTTTATTTTAAATAAGTGTCTATTCCTCTTCTCTGAGGTTAGAAAGAAAGAGAGAGACAAAGAGAAAAAGATTCAGAAATAAAGTTGCAGAGTGTTTTAGTTTTCTTTCATTTTGAATGATGTATCAACTTCTGAAAAACAATGAGTAAAGTTATGTTATTCTGAGCACTTAGAGTTATTTTGGAAGTCTAGATACACTCATCTAAGGGGGCCCACTTGGTGAGTGATCATATGCCTTTGTTAAGTTTAGTTTTCCTTTTCTGTCGTAGTAGACGTCTTGGCATTGACTATTCCTGCAGCCACTGGAAACATATGCATTGACTATTTCTGCAACCAAAGCAAATAGAGTAATTCATGTTTGACAACTTTGGGCTTAGTTAGCATTTCTTTAAGTGAGTTTTATGTTAATGCAAAGTTTTCTTGTAGCCATTTAGTTGTTTTAATTCTTGCTTATCCCAAATAGATTTTAGTTGTTGCAGTAATGTAGGATAGCTATCGCAAGAACTCAGTGAATATATAGTGCAGACCCATTTCAAGTAATACGTCCCTAGGTTGACAATCAAATGAACTTCAATTATGGAGATAGTAACTTCATAGAGTGAATGTCCAAACTTCGGGTTGAGACTTTAACTATAGTTATTATTCCTATTGATGGAGCAAATATTTTTGGTGCCGTTGTTGGGGATGGTGTCAAACTAAGAACCTGGTACGGTTATTATCTTTTTAGTTTTTAGTTTAGTTGTTTTTTATAGCCCAGATTGTCTAAAGTAATTCTTATGAATCTGCATGCATAGGCAAAGAAGAGATGCTCAAGGTAGATTCCTTCCCAACCGTCCTAATCATATAAGACTTAATCTATATGACCCCCCAGATGTAAATCCTTTTGCTGCACTATATCAAATCCCATAAAACTTGAACCCTCCTGAATTTGACCTTACTGAGAATAGCCTCCATTTTCTCTTTGGACCTCTTGAAGAGGAACTTCATTTAGTGAATTCTCCCCAAATCCCAATGCAAGGAAATCCACCCCGTGGTGGGAATAACCCACCTCCACCTGTGGCACCAACATTTGAGTTCCCTATTTCTGATCAACATGATAATGCTAATCTCACGAATATTCCAGCTTCTTCTCTCCCTAAATTCTATGGATTAGTGACAAAGGACCCAAACACATTCTTGTTTGAGTTTGATGTCCTCTGCAAGAGTTTTGATTATACTATAGATGCCCATAGAGTCAAAATATTTCCTGCCACTTTGAAAGAATCATCTTTAAGATGGTTTATGAGTCTAGGGAGTAACACAATCACTACATGGGATGAGATGAAACGATTGTTTCTCATGAAATACAAGGATTATTGTAGAGGCAATGATCGCCATGGGGATGCTATTTTGAGAATGACGTAGAAAGAAGACGAGAGTTTTGAAGATTATCTAGAGAGGTTTCTATTCAGTGTCAAAAAGTCCAAGCATAGCACTCTAAATGAAGAGTCTCTCAAGCTAATATTCTTGAGAGGAATCAATGATGAATGCACAGATGCTTTGGATCTTATGGGAGGAGGTGACATAACACAATCAACACAATCAACATGGAATGACATTGGACAAATTTGTCAGAAGTATTCCAGATCTGCTTCTAAGAGTAGGCGTTTCAAGCCAGGAGTTTCTTCATCAACATCTAGTAATGGAGTTTCTATAATGAAACTTAGGCATTTGTTGAAGGATTTTAAGGAGGATATCGTAAACAATATGGCTACTCAACTGGACACACTTTCAGCTAAGAAGAAGCATGAGGAAGCTGACGCATTTCTTGTAGAATTCTTCCCCCCGTCATAGACAAAGGAAAAGAGACTACAGATGTAAAATGGTTGCAAATCTTGAAGTTCTTGATTTCAAGATAATACAAGGTGATGATGAACAAGTTTTCTATGTTGCTCAAAGAAGGCTAAATTTTCCAAGAAAAGGCATGCCTCCCGATCGACTTTCTTTTTCTGGTTATAGTGGAAATCCCTATGTACCAAATAATCAATGACAATCTCCATATGCTCAAAATTTTGGTAGTTATACAAATTGATATGGTGCTCAAGGGTAAGGGCAACATTTTGCCAATCAAACTCCATAGTGGCAGTAGCCACAAGGAAATTGGTCTCCACCTCAGGGACCATGGCAACAATTTCAAGGAAATTGGCAACCTACTCCTCAATGGAGGGGGGATCAGCCATGGACAAATTAGTCTTCTGGATATCAGCAACCTATGCAACAGCCTCAACCACCTGCAATAATGCCTCCTCCTGCAGCCACTACCATTCCACCTAAACCCACACAGTTGCCCACTCAACCAATATCGAATCCTAATAGAAAATCTCAGCAACAACAATAAGTTTATTTAGCTGATCCTATTCAATACCCAACCTATTATCTATCTATAAGTGATATTCACCTCAAATTTGGGATAACTTTGCCTAACTCGTCCCCACCAGTTATAACTGAGATACCAAAAGAACAAGAAATCTCTAGTCCAACAATCCCAATACCTCAAAATTAGCAAATACCTCCATTTCCTCAGAGGTTTCAAGCAAAAGAGATTCTTCCACAACAGGAACAAAGTTTTGATATTATAGATCAACTGAAACACATATGTGTTAAAATTTCATTGTTACAAGCTATTAAGGATGTCCCTGTCTACAATAAGGTACTTAGGGAAGCATGTCTAAAGAATCCTGGTAGAAAGAAAAAAGATCTGCAAATAGTGCATGTAATGGGTCAATTGGTTGATATCATGTTAGGAAAAGTTTCAATTCCTAAGTATGTTGATCCTAGTAGCCATGTTGTGAATATAGTCATCAATGACACTCAGATAAAGAATGTTTTGATAGATTTGGGAGCAACCATTAATGTCATGACAAGGGATATTATGCAGCGGCTTGAAATAACTAGTCTCAAAGCTACACCTACAATCCTAAAACTTGCTGACAGTTCCACAGTTAGACCCGATGGTATGATTGAAGGTATAGTTGTTGCTTTAGATTCTTAGGAATACCTTGCAAACTTTATGATCATGTCTCCTAAGGCCACATTGGGAGGATATCCAGTGATTTTGGGAAGACCTTGGCTAGCTACGACTGATGCATATATTGGATATCGGTCAGGGGATATGACTACCTCAGATGGAAATACTACCAAAACTCTAGCTCTGTATTCTCCTGCTCAGCCCTAATTTGATCAACAACAAGTCATTTGTCCTAACTTGGGAGAAGAATTTGAAGAATGAGTTGACTCTGTCAATCACTTTATGATGATTAATAGAGCATCATTCATCCAACTTCATGATGACGACTCAATTCTCTATAAAATTCTGATAAATGAGTTAAGACAAGAGCAACAGTCGCAAGAGTTAGTATCAAATATTTTAGAATCAGACTTTCCTGCAGCCACTGATATACTGCATACTTTGTTGCCGCAGGAAGTCTGTACTTCTTATATTTCTGAAGTATCTCAGATTGATCTTACTATCAAAGTGGAAGTTGATTCAAACAAATATTTGAATATCAACAGTAAACTCACAAAAACCCAAAGAGTAGCACTTGTGAACTTGCTCAAATGTCATAAACATGCTTTTGCATGGGATTACAAGGACATGCATGGAATTGATCCTACAATTTGTACCATCGTATCTACATAAAAGAAGATTGTAGACCACTTAGACAACCACAAAGAAGAATCAATCCTGCATTAAGAGAAATAGTTAAAGAAGAATTGCATAAATTATTAAATGTTGGATTTATCTATCCTATTTCAGATAGTAAATGGGTGTCACCTTTAGTGATAGTTCCCAAGAAAGGAGGAAAGTGGTGGGTATGTGTGGATTACAGAGCTTTGAACTTGGCAACTAGGAAGGACTATTTTCCATTACCATTTGTGGATCAGGTATTAGACTCCTTAGCAGGGAAGTGGTACTTCTCATTTCTTGATGGATTCAATGGCTACAACTAGATTCAAATTGCCCCAGACGATCAAGAAAAGACTACATTTACTTTTCCTTGGGGAACATATGCATATTTTGTTCTTCCTTTTCGATTATGTAATGCTCAAGCTACATTTCAAAGAGAAGTGATAAGCATATTTTCAGATATTTCCCAGGACAACATGGGAACCTATATGAATGATTTTACAACCTATGGTTCAAAATTTGAAGAGGCATTGAAGAACCCGAATAAAGTTTTGCAGCGGTGTAAAGACTATAATTTATCATTGAATAGTGAAATGTGCTTCATGATGATGTAGGAAGGAATAGTTCTTGGTCATCATATTTCTATAAATGGAATACAAGTTGACCCAACAAAAATAGAAGTCATTTATAATATCCCTGCACCGATAAAGCAAAAAGATGACAAGAGTTTTCTTAGTCATGCTGGATATTATAGGAGGTTTATCAAAGATTTCAGCAAAATTGCAAGTCCTTTATATTCTCTTTTGACCAAGGATATGGAATTTAATTGGACTTCCTCATGCAATGAAGCTTGCTTGAAGCTCAAACAAGCATTGACCCAAGCACCCATTCTTAAGGGTCCAAATTGGTCCTTACCATTTCATATTCATACAAATGCATCAGATTATGCCATAGGAGCATTTTTGGGACAAAAGATTGATAATTTGGAGAGTGCAATTTATTATATCAACAAGAACATGTAGGGGCCTAAGCTTAATTACATTGTCACTGAAAAAGAAATATTAGTAGTTATATATGCACTCAACAAATTCAGACATTATATAATAGGATATCTGATATTTGTGCATACTGATCCTACCGCAATCAGATATCTCATGAATAAACCTTTAATTATAGGAAGATTGGCTCGCTGGTTACTGTTGATGTAGGAATTTGATATTATAGTTGTTGATAAACTAGGAAAGTCCAATGTGGTTGCAGATTATCTTTCTAGTCTTCAATTTCAGGATGATACTGCAGCCATAGATGATGCTTTTCCATATGAACATTTGTTCCTTATAAAGGCACACACTCCCTGGTATGTTGATATTGCCAATTATTTAGCTACTAATAAAATGCCAATTCATTTATCTCCCAAAGAAAGAAGATTGTTAGTTGAGAAAAGCTTTAACTTCTCATGGATTGCTGATTGTTTATTTTATACTGGACTTGACCAAGTCATGAGAAGATGTGTTAGAGAGGATGAAACATATGATATCATTCATGCATGTCATGATAAGCCATGTGGAGGACATTTTGTTGCTAAAAGAACAACACTTATAATATTGGACACAGGATATTATTGGCCAACATTATATAAGGATGCAACACAATACACAAGGAAATGTGACAAATGCCAATGCATGGGTAGGCCTACTAGATCTAATGAGATGCCATTATATCCACATATATTAGTTGCACCATTTGATAAATGGGGATTAGATTTTGTTGGACCAATTGATCTACCTTCCAATGGAAAATATTATATTCTGTTATGTACTGATTATGTCACCAAATGGGTGGAAGCACAAGCTATGACACATGCAAGAGATAATAAAGTGACTGAATTTCTCTATGAAGAAATATTTATCAGGTATGGAGTTCCAAGAGAGATTGTTTCAAACCAAGGACCACACTTTACTTTCACATCGATTGCAACATTGGTTAATGAATACAATATTAGGCATAAAAAGTCTACTCCATACCATCCACAAGAAAATGGTCAAGTAGAAGTCACAAATAGGGATCTAGAAGCCATTCTTACTAAAACAGTAGCTGTTCATAAAAAATATTGGTCTCAAAGACTTATTGAGGCCATTTGGGCATACAGAACAACATGGAAAACACCAATTGGTTTTACACCTTTTGAAATGGTGCATGGAAAAACAACAATGATGCCTATTGAGTTTGAACACAAAACTCTGAGAATAACTCTACAATTGAATATGACACTTTCTGAAGCACTAATAGACCACATTCACCAATTGAATGCTTTGGATGAGCTGAGAAAGATGGTTGTCCAACAAACAAAACTTATTCAAAATCAAAGAGCTAAGTGGCATGATAAGTACATAAAGGAGAAGAAATTTCAAGTAGGTGACTGGGCATTGCTGTATGATTCTAGATATAAGGATACTATGGGAAAGCTGCAGACAAGATGGTTAGGCCCATATGAGATAGAAGAAATTTTCAAAAATGGAACAGTTCGTTTGACCACTACTGATCCAGTCTAATTCAAGCTTTTAGTAAATGGTCATTGACTACACCTATGTCATAAGCCTGCAACCAAAGAACAGTTCCTACAACAATTCACCAGTCAAGATCAAATATCAGTTCCTGCAGTAACTAGAGAAGTTCCTTTAGCAACCGAAGAAGTTCCTACAACAACTGAAGGAAAGATTAAGGGCGTGGTTCCTGCAGCTTCTGCAAGGAAAGTTCCTAACACTCAATAAATTCTTCAAGCATCATTTCATAAAAATATTTCCATGTCTTATGGAAATATTATTCTCCATTAATAATTTTTCCATCCACGTCATCACTTCATTTCTTTGTCTATCATTTCATTCATGTCACATCATTTCATTTCATCCTTCTTTTTAGCTAACTGTTTCATGCAACATTTATTGGCACGACTGCAGGTATGTACATAACTTATTTTTTTATTATTAATTATGCATTTATTATTTTACTATGATTGTTGCCTATTTCAAATCTGCATACACTTCCCTATGTCCTTTCCACACATGTGGACACGTGTCATAATAAGTTGGGTGGGGTTATGGTCTGATTTCCAAGTTAAGTAATTATCCGTCCTTGTCAGTAACTTGATTTGATTGCCTACCATCATTCTTTTTAATGAGACATTCTTTGGTACGAGTGAGCAATGCATTCTGTTGCCGAAACTAGAAGTAAGTAAGGAATTTTCAAGCAAATATTTTTAGTTATGTGGATTACTTCAGGCCTTCATTCTCAGCTGCAAAAATTATTTTGTGAGCTGAAATAGTCATGGGTGGAGATCCTATCCGCCATGAACGTGTAATCCATGACAAGTTGTTGTAGGATGCCTCGTGTGAGCTTTATTTCTGGCTGCATGGGTGGATTGAATATTTTCTGAAAATAACAAATTACAATGAAGAAATTGCTTTTGAATTCATGCGTTCATTTAATGAAGGAGAGGCTTTTGTCAAGGGATTGAGGATTATTGCTATAGAACAACGAATAGATGAAGTTACTGGGTTGCTACAGGAAGGAGAGCTATTTCCTGAATCTAAGGATGCAAGAAGCGTCAGAGTAGAATTTAGACATCCCACAGATGGACCTCTAACAGTGGATAAGCAGGGAACCAGACGGGTATCTATTCCAAGAGAATGGCCCCAGGTGGTATTATATATAATAAAATACATTACCTGCAATGGAAGGTATTCAAATTTATATTTGGTCCATTTCAAATTGCTTAGTCATTTACGACACGGCCGAAGGGTAAATGTTCCAAATTTTCTATACCACCTTATTTCCATAAGTGCCAAAGAAACACGAAAGGGTGGAAATTGTTCAGTCAGTCATCATGGTTTGATAAAATTATTAGTAGAAAGTTTTCTTAGGGATGTTTCTCAAATGGCATGGGGGTATTTGAAGATATACTACAATTTAGGGTTGAAGATGCTCCTGTTGCAGAGGAATCAGTAGCGCAAGAGGAAGACATAGGAGAGCCCTCGTATCCTATAATTTCTGTAGGAAATGAACCTCCTATTGCCAAAGAAGCTTTGACTGTTGCAGAAGATGTGGTGGTTGAAACAAACATTGAGCAGTCCTCCACTCATTTCCAAAAAGGAACGACATCTTTTAAAAGGAAAGGGAAAGAAGTAGAGACAATTGATGTAGAAGGAGAAACTTTGGCGCAGCCTCAAGCAACGCAGGTTTCTCCTGTAGCCAATAGGCGTAAGCCGAAGGGAAATTCTCCTATAGCAACGCCTCTAGTAGAAACCATTCCTGCAACTACTCCAAAAGTATATGCAAGAAGGACTCGGCGGAGTACATAGAAAGTTCGACCAACAGGGGATGCAATGGAGGTCATTTCGGTAGAAACATCAGAAGAAGAACATGGGAGTCCAATAGAGGTTAAATTCCAAGAAGAACATGGCGCTGACAGACTTTCAATTCTGGCATATGTGGTAGAATAATTTAAAGAACCCATTGAAGAAATTTCATGCCCTAAGGTAACAACAAATACACCTCCATCATCTCTCACTAGTTTGTCTATTGCAATAGAGAGGGCTAGGTTACATGGAATTATTGATAAGAAACAAAGGGAAATTGAAAAGAGGGATAATCAGATTGCAGAATTGGAAGCTAAAGTTGACACAATTACCAGTATGGTCCCTGAATTAATACAATGTAGGGCTCCTCCAAGGGTTTATGCTTTGCATCTAAAAGAACGGTATTTAAGTTTTAAGCTAAACCACATTATTGGAGACCTTAGTGCTTCTTTAGACACCCAAAAGAATTTTATGATGCTTATCAGACCTCTCCAACAATTGTTAAACATTTATTGTGTGAATTCTATTTGCATAACTATGTTGTGACTTGTGATAGTGAGTGGAGTCCCTTGTTATACATTGATGATATCCACAAAAGCATTAATGTCATGGGTACAAAATGAAATTAGCATGGGAACTTAGGCCAAAGCATATAGAAATCTTGAATTTGATTGTCCATTGCCACTTAGGACTAAAGCCAAGGACCCACGACTTCTTTATTATGATTGGAAGAAATTATTAGCAAGGCCTGATGTAAGGAATCAAGTGTTACTAATGAGGGAAAAAAATATTCCAAGCATATGAACACTTGATTGAAAATTAAAGTGCAACTACAGTTGACTATCTGATTCAGCATTGGAACATTGCCACTTAGGACTGAAGCCAAGGACCCACGACTTCTTTATTATGATTGGAAGAAATTATTAGCAAGGCCTGATGTAAGGAATCAAGTGTTACTAATGAGGGAAAAAAATACTCCAAGCATATGAACACTTGATTGAAAATTAAAGTGCAACTATAGTTGACTATCTGATTCAGCATTGGAATAATCTACCAGAGGACTTAAAATAGGGTGAACCTCATTCACTATCAAATTTTCATGCAACTATACAGAGAGTCCCTAAATACATCCATTTGGGTAGGATGAAAAGCAATGACTGGTTAACTTTGATCTTCCAACCCCTACCCGCATGTGGCCATTGTTGGGATGTAGGATTATAGACAAACCCTATGAGGCAGCTACAGAAGAAGCCAGATGGGCCAGACTAGAAAAGATGAAGGGATTTTATTAGAATTTGGCTGCAGAAGGGACAGGTTAGGGAACTATTGGTGACTTGCGAATTAGTTCCCGAATCATAAACTTTCCTCTTGTTGGAGGATCAACAAGACACTAAGTTGGGGGGCATGATGAGCTGAGATATTAGCTCCTTTTATTCATAGAACTCATAAGTTTTTGTCACATTTTAATTTGTATAACGGGATGGTAATGATGTATTAAAGTTTGACTATATGCATTTTGAATGTTAACTAAACCCATTAAATCATGTTTTGTCTTTGCTAGTTATTCCTGTTACCATGCCAGTTATTCTTGTAGCCATGTGATTTGTTCCTATTGCCATACAGATTGTGATAGGTGATATCATGTGTGAAACAAATAAGTGTTATGATTAATTAAAATAGATATGTATATTCTTGTATGTTCTCTCTTTTCAATTGCAAGAATAAATGAGATGTTGCGGAGGAGGTTGTCCTGTCACGTCGAGAAGGAAGTTTGAGATATTCAAAGGGCAACTAAAAGTTCAAATCAACGAAGAGGATAATGAGCATGAGGAATGACAAAGGAGTAGAAGGCATGCAAGACTCATTTATGTCTGACTTTAGTGAGAATCAATCTTGTAATATCACCACACTATATTCTTGGTTGTGGTTTGGTGTAGATCGACGTTTTTAGTGGCTTAACTCTGACTATTTTCCTTCGTGAATGTTATCTACCTCTTCTCATCGGCGTGATCTTAATTGTAGGAAGTTGTAATTTTCTTTTAAATAAGTGTCTCTGCCTCTTCTGTGAGGTTAGAAAGAAAGAGAGGGACAAAGAGCAGAAGGTTTAGAAATAAAGTTGCAGAGTGTTTTAGTTTTCTTTCATTTTGAATGATGTATCAACTTCTGAAAAACAATGAATAAAGCTATGTTATTCTGAGCACTTAGAGTTATTTTGGAAGCGTGGATACACTCATCTAAGGGGGGCCACTTGGTGAGTGATCCTATGCCTTTGTTAAGTTTAGTTTTCTTTTTTTGCCGCAGTAGACGTCCTGGCATTGAGTGTTCCTGTAGCCACTAGAAACAGATCCATTGAGTGTTCCTACAGCCAAAGCAAACATAGTAATTCTTGTTTGACAACTTTGGTCTTAGTTAGCATTTCTTTAAGTGAGTTTTATGTTAATGTAGAGTTTTCCTATAGCCTTCAGTTGTTTTAATTCTTGCTTATCCCAAATAGATTTTAGTTGTTGCAGTAATACAGGATAGCTATCATAGGAACTTAGTGCATATATAGTGCAGACCCATTTCAAGTAATACGTCCCTGGGTTGACAATCAAATGAACTTTAGTTATGGAGATAGTAACTTCATAGAGTGAATGTCCAAACTATGGGTTAAGACTTTAACTATAGTTATTATTCCTATTGATGGAGCAAACATAGCCCATCTTAGGTGAACCACGTTAAATCTCTATGTTATTTGTGTTATGTATTTTTCTTCATCTTTTGTGTTTGCAACTACATATAATTGTTAATTCATATTTGCTCTGGATCTGCCTAAACCCTAACACACTTTTTGGAGTTGGACTATATCTATTCTAATCAATATTGGTGCAACTAAAAACTTTATAGCACCTAAACTAGTTAGTAAATTCCCTAGAAGAGTTGGTTATATGGTGAATCAAAGGCCAAGGTAGACTAATGTCTATATGAAGCCCAAGGTAGGCCCAAGGTAGACTATTTCCTATATGAAGCCCAAGTTAATCTACCAATATTTTTGACTAAAGTTAATATCTATGTAGCCCGCTTAGGTTTGTATGATGTGGTCCTAGGATTGAATTGGTTATGGAGGTATAAACGAGGTGGATTGCTTCACTAAAGAAGTTGAATGTCTAGATTATTTAGGAATTTTTTTTTCTTAAAGGCATTCAAAGATAAGTTAGGTTGGGGCAAATCTTTGCCATGCAGCTGAAAAGAGCCAAGCATAGAGGGTGTCAACTCTTTGTAGTTAAAATGGAGAAGGTAGAGGAATTCCATTAGATGCATGTCCTAGATGATTTAGTCTTTAGCAACTCTCCCCTACTCTAGGGAATGGGTGAGGAGCATCTTGAAGAGCAAAAGAAACCAAGATTGGAGGATTACCCCCTTCTTTCAAGAATTCCAAGATGTTTTTCTAGAAGAATTTCTTGGAATACACCAAAGAGGATTTTTTATTTCTCCATAGATCTAGTGCCCGAAATAGAACCAATTTCCAGAACTCCATACAAAATGACTACTACGGAGTTGATGGAATTGAAGGCTCGGTTGCAAGAATTGTTAAGTAAGGGTTTGATTAGGCCTATTGTGTCGCCTTGGGGAGCCCTCACTATCTTTGTTAAGAAAAAATATGAAACTTTGAAATTGTGCATAGATTATTGTATGCTAAACAAGGAAATGATAAAGAACAAGTACCCATTGCCACGTATAGATGATATTTTTGACCAAATATGTGGGACAAATTTATTCTCCAAGATTGATCTTAGGTCAGGGTACCATCAGTTGTGGCTCAAGGATGGGGAAATTCATAAAACAACCTTTAGAACCAGATATTTGGACACTACAAGTTCACAGTCTTACCATTTGGACTGACTAATTCCCCGTAGCATTTATGAACTTAATGAATAGTGTAATTAGAGAGTATCTTAACAAGTTTGTCCTAGTGTTTTTGGACGACATTCTCATTTATTCCAAGAACGAAGAAGAACATGTTTGGCATCTTCGATTCATTCTTCAACATCTTAGAGAGCACAAATTGTATGCCAAGCTCTCTAAATATATCTTCTTACAAAAAGGAGTTCAATATTTGGATCATATAATTTCTGCCGGGGGGATTGCAATGGACCCAACAAATATTACAACAATTGTATCCAAGACTAGAGGGGTTCTATTCAAGGGGGTTGATCTAATCCTCTTCAATTATTTCCTTCAAATGGGACCTCACAAGGCTTAAATCATTATATTTTCTAAAAATATGTGATTTTGGATAAAAATCGTTATATACCAAGATTGTAACCCATTATTGTGGGTTTAAAGATGTCCACCTTCTTATTTCTTGATTTTAGTCTCAAAATGCACTATTTTCCTTTGGCTATAGAAAACCCAAAAATGCTCTAAAATCCCTAAAAACCACATCTCTATAATATATACTTTTATGAATAAGTAGATTTCAAAGTTTATAACCTTTTACATTATCATCCTATTAAAACCATATATATTTTTGTATTTTTTGATCTACTTTAGATCGGGATTAAAACATATGAATGAAATCGTCACAACTAAGTGCCATTCAATGTTAAATAAAAGGTTTGTTACCTATCCACACTTCATAAATAGTTTTTCAACAAGAGTCAAACAAGGATATCAATTAAACAAGTAATAATAAGTATACACAACTTCTTCCACAAAACACCCATCTAATTGTGTATCATTTAGTGTAATTTTGACTCTTTCTATTAGTAGTTGGTTCACTCTTCACAACCTCATTTTGATCTTATATTAAGAGGTCAGTATTCTTTGAATGTATTATGCATGTTTTAAATATCTTTAAATTACCTAGAATAATGTTCACCACCATTGTCAAATTTCAACACCTTTATTTTCTTTTATTTTTTTGCTTCTCTATAGTGTCTTAATTTCTTTAATCCTAGAGAAAAAATCATATTTAGAACAAATCAAATAAATGTAGGTGTGTCGAGAACAATCATCAATAAATGTTACATGTAATGTTGATATTTATAGATAATCCACATCTAGTAGACCAAGCACATTTGAAAAACCAATTAGTAATAATATCTTAGCTTTAAAAGTTTTAGAGGAAAAAGATTTTTTATTTACTTTTTCAATGTAAGGTAATAACTTGCACAAATGAGGAAGGTACTATGGAATATGCTACAAATTCTTTATAAGATTTGAAAGTAACGAGCCAATTTGAGGGGACAAACCTCCAAATATATCCAATAAGAACACATTGAACATAATATGATGATAAAATAACTCGCTGCCTCCTATATACACCCTACTTATGCCTAACGTATCACCCAAGTTGACCTAAATATAGTTATATAGGCCCAAAATTGACCTATCTATCTAAATAGTAATGTAATAATGATAATATAACTTAATTAGGTGTTAAGGTAGCTACAAGCTAATTACTCATAATCATCGAGGAATAGCATGCCCCACTTTGTAGAGAAGCACTATCCACAATGATAACCAATTCAAGATTATTTTGAATTAACTCTTCATCTTCCCATGTGGCATCATCAACAGGTATATTCTTCTAATAAATGGGATATTCGTTGAGGGTTCTAGTCCTCAACTTCCTTGTACATGTTTCCACAATGAAATTTGGTTCCAATATGATTCCCTCTTCTTCATCAAGCTCTAGTAATATTATTTGTGTAGGGATGTTAATCCCTGTTACTTTCTATATTGGTGTAAACTTTGGGTTATGGTTAAATTAAGATAATAAAACCACTAAGTTCCCTAATTTACCAATAACATTAAGGAGGAGAAGAATCTAATAAATCTAGCTTTGATAGACCAAGATTTTGATTAGATTCCAAGCTCCTTTGATAGGGCTCTATCCTCCTTAAATTGAATTGAATTGAATTTTTGAGGATTAGGGCAAGATAATGAATTATTGAAGCAATTTGATAGAAACAATGAGCTATAGATGTCGTACAGAACCACCAACTTGGATCTGAGTAGAAGAAGATGATTTGGATCTATTCCCAGAAGTTCGGCCTAATTTTTCAAGATCAAGTAGTATCAATTTGCCACATACTTCGAATTTCTCAAGGTTGAAAGTTGAGCCTATTTGTCTATGTGAATTATTTTGATCCTCCCGAACACAACTCTGTTGGATAATGTTGGAAATTTCTACTGCTAGGATATGTTGTTGTTATTTATGTCAACATATTCCTATGATTTTCTCTGGTGATTGCAGATTGGGAAGATCTTATGATCTGATTTGCAGTTTTGTTTTTCCTATATAGGTGCTTTGCAGAGTTCGGTATGTCCTCTAGTATATTTTGGTGTGAACAAATCTGGTGCTAAGTTTCTAGGATATTGATTGGGATGGTCTTGTGTATCTTCATTTAAGATGGATCATGATTTGGTGCTCCACAAGTTATCTTTCTTCATGACAGTTGCTTATTGGTTGTGTTCTTGAGTTCTCAGATGTTTATCGATGAAGATTTGATAAGTGGTGTTGGTGCATCTATTACTGATGATTTATAACGTGTTTGCTGGCATTTCCTAATTGTTTCCTATTTTTTTTGATGATCTACATTGATTGTTGTGCGAGTTTCTGGTGGTTTTCATGAACCAGCGATGTTCTTCTTGTTATGCGGTTTCTTTGTTGGTGTAGCGTGTTGCAGTTGATCTTGGCATGATTTCCGGTGGAGTTGAACGTTTGGGAATTTGAATTAGGTCCATGTTATGTCATTTAAATCATTATATTGGTCTGGTGGTCGATCTTTGTATCGTTTGATGTAATTTTATAATTATGAATTGAGGGTTTAGCCGACCTTGTTGTCAAGGTTGATGATTTGTATATATAGGTGATATTGTCATATAATTTAGGTTTTAAGGTTGTGTCTACATTATCAGAGAGTGGTGTATGTGTGATCAAGTGATTCATCTTTCAGTGTTGTGATTGAGGAGAGATTGGTGTTTCCGAGTAGACAATTTTGCTTAAACAAAATTGTAATCGGGCATTTGGAGATGCTATTCCTTCAGTTCATTTCTTCCAGATTATAGTTTGAATCTTGTTGTAAGTTAGTGAGACTTCCCTGAGGGTTTTAGCCTTCCAGGTCATTGTATTTGAGTAGTGAGATCTAGGCAGTCTGCTTGAATGCATGTGCATTCCCCATTGTAACATTTGTACATACTACTGCAGAGTATCATCTTACTGTGGGTAGGTTTCCATTGTGGTTTTTCCCTTAACCGGGTTTTCAACATCAAAAATATTGGTGTTATGTGTTGTGCCTTCAATTTTCTTATATTTACTATTGTTGTAGTTTATTATATCTGTTTTGTGGTTAGGTTAGTGGATTCGGTGAAGACTGATTCACCCCCCCCCCCTCTCAGTCTTCCTTCTTTGTTGTTGCCAACAAACTCTGTACCTATTCCCGCACACAGTAAAAAGGGAAAATATGTTGGGAATAGGGGCTTGTCTTAGGTCAAACCGCGGTTTTGGAATTAACCATGAAATTAAATTGAAAATGTAAATGAAAGACTGTAGTAAAATACTTTCCTTTTTAGGGAAATGATGAAAATGAATGAAACACTAATGATATATACCTTTAATGAAGTTTTGTTTGTGTCCACAAAGGAATTAAGTTTTCATGTATATTGTCTTCATAAAATATATAACATGAATGTCATCTCCAATGCTTGAATCTTGACTTCACTTCTACTCCAATGCTTAATAGAAGATTGATTGCTTGCTCACTTCAATTCAGCTAAAGTGTAATTGAGATGTTTAATTTTTGGATTAGGTTTAAAATGAGAGGATTAGACCTCCTTTTATACTTGCTTGTTGAAAATCCAATTAAATTTCTAGAACAAGCTGACATGGGGCTAGATTTATCCCTCATCAAAGGTGACCATTAAGAGGGGCCAATTTGAGGCTTGATTAGGAGGCCTAGGGTGCATACGCCTTGGTCCTAATTTAGGACCAAGGCATGGTATGTCTTGGTCCTGATTTGGGATCAGCGCATACCACGCCCTGGACTTACAAATCAAGACTCCAAACAAGGGGTTAAGCTAGAAAATTGGTGAGAATGTGAGGTGAATGGGTGGTGTGAGCAGAATCAGTGCTACAATCAGCCCTTGGAGGATAGAACACCAAATTGAGGCCTAAGTGAGGACAAAATTGTAGGTGACTATAATTTAGGATGATACACTTTCTTCAAATAGGAAAAATTTAGGATGCTACACTTTCTTCAAATAGGAAACATGAAAATTGGATGTATCTTGGTTGTTTGTGGCAACTCCATCTTGTTGGTAACACTACCTATCTTAAACATGATCTAGTATGGGCCATAATATTTTGGTGACAACTTATTACTCTTTATTTGTTGCTTCAATGATATTTACTTATAAGGTTATAATCTCAAGAACGTCCAATCCCCCACTTCAAATCTTCTTTCACTATGATGTTGATCTTCTTGCTACTTCATTCAATTTTGTGTCATGGCCAAATTTTTCTCGAGTCTTAAAAGTACTAATTGTTGATGAATCATGTGGTCCTCCACATCTCAAACCCTTCGTGACACCCTTAATGATGATGTGATGGAAGAAGCCTGATATCCATATAGTGCCATAAAAAGGAGAATTTTTTTATGAACTATGGAAGGGAGTGTTATACCGCTATTTTGTGAGTGGTAACTAGTCTATCCATTGTGATTGCTTATTTGAAGTGAAGCAATGTAGATATACCCTTCCAAAAACTTATTAAAAATATTAATTTACCCATTAGAATGAGGATGGTGTGAATAAATACGAGCCAATTGAGTTCCCAAACATGAGAATAAATATGTCCAAAATTTACTAGTAAAGATAGGATCACAATCACTACTTATAACATTATGTGTACCATGTAGATTTTATATATTCTTAAAAAAGGATTTTTACACTATACTTGTTGTACAAGGATGTGACAATATAATAACATGGGCATATTTAGTGATGTAATCCATCACTACCATGATGACATTCTTACCTTTAAATCTTGGGAGACCTGTGACGAAACCCATGGAAACCTCTTCCCAATGTTGGCTAGGAAGAACCAAGGGCTACAAGAGACTTGATGGCTACTATACTTATTTTAGGAAAGGACCAAAAGGGGTGTTAATACAATCTTGACCATCCATTGCCCTCAGGTCTAGCTATCATCAGATTAGGATATGTAATGTACCTATATCTGGACTCAATGATATGTATTAAATAATCCGGAATAACCACCTGTTAGGGACTCATGAAGTTCGGTGAGAATATTTTGTTTGAGAGTGGAATTCTTGCATAGGTATAATTGCTCTTTATACCACAAAGCTTAACCCTTCCAAAATAATTTATATGAACTAATTGTTGAATGAGCTTACTTGTAAGAACGTCATCTTTCGCTCTTCATTACCATTTTCTACAAAATTTACTTGTAATATTTAAGTGGCACGGAATAGAGCTCCATCATTTTCATCCTTCTTGGATAATGCATTTGCCATAATATTTTCCTTACCTTTCTTATATACAATCTCAAAAGTCATACCCCAACATCTTAATGAGCCTTTTTTTTGTTTCTCTTCAAAAGATAATCTTTGTTCCAAAAAATATTTAGGCTATTATGATGTCTTAACTTTGAAGTGTCTTCAAATTAGATATGGCCTCCATTATTTGACTGCACAAAGAATATCTAATGTATCCTTGTAAATAGGCTTGAGTTGATTCTTACCCTTTAATTAATGACTCTCAAAGGCAATGAGTCAATCCTACTGCACTAGATATCCTCCAATACCATTGCTAGATGTATCACATCACACAATGAAATCCTTAGTAAAGTCAGGAGTAGCAGGAACTAGAGTAGTACACATAGCCTCCTTCAATCTCTCAAATGTTGTATTATCTAACCCATTCCATTGAAAATAATCATTCTCTAATAGAGTTGTGAGTTGTGTTGCAAATGACCATAGTTCTACACAAATATACTATAGTACACAACCATGGACCCAAAAAACCCCTTAATTTCTTAATGGTTTTCACAATAGACCATTTTGCAATAGCCCTAATTTTCTTAGGATCCACCTTTACTTCTTCATGTGAAACCATGTGTCCCAATCACTCCACCTCCTTTAGACCAAAAGCACACTTAGAAGGCTTAGGATATAATGAGTGACCTTGAGGAGCTTGCAGTGCTATATTACCATGACATAAATTTTCCTCCCATGTCTTGTTATAAATTAATATATCATAAAAGAATACTAATTCAAAATTGTTCAAAAAATTCTTAATTACGAAGTTCATCAAACTTTAAAATGTAGATGGTGCATTGGTAAGACCAAAATGCATCTCCAAAAATTCATAATGACCCTCATGAGTCTGAAATGCTATCTTTAAAATATCCTCTTCCTTAATTTAAATTTGGTGCTAACCTGATCTAAGATCTAACTTTGTAAAAAATATGCCTCCTTTCATTCCATCTAATATATCATCATTGATTGGAATAGGAAACTTATATATGATTTCGTACATGTTGAGCACTCTATAGTCTGGGCACATGTAACATTTGTCATCCTTCTTATACACCATTAAAACTAGTGAGGAGTAAGCACTTTGGCTATTCTTGATGATTCCTTCTTCTTACATCTCTTGAATAATCTTTTCAATCTCACTTTTTTCTATATATGGGTACTTATAAGGCCTGATGTTGGGTGGTTAGCTTCTTAGTACTAGTTGCATGGCATGATTATGATCCCTCTTAGAAGGATGTCCTTTAGGCATATTTGAAAAAAAAATTGAGTGACAACCTATAGTTTCTTGTAAATATTGATGGATAATGTCATTTGATTGATAGGTTCCAACAAACATAATTGGGCCACAAATCCATCAACTCTTTTCTTAAGCAACTTTTTCATTTGATGAGAACTTACCATTTGTGGGTATTTTTCACGCAACCCTCTTAGCTTCATTGCCTTTCCTTCTAATTGAAATTTGTAGCATCATAAATTGAATCCTTATACAAGTTTCATCCTCACGTAGGCCTCACTTTGATGTTTTGGACTTCCATGCTTTGACCATGTTTGATTATGCTCAAACTGGCTTCAATTATTGAACTTCACCTAGCATCTAGTTTATGGACCTTTGTTCAATCCTGATAGGCTAGATAAAGGAGCCCCATGTGCCATTGTCTTAGGAGAAGGGCACTCCGAGAACCCTTTCCCTAACAAAAGGGGCCCAATTTTGGTCCTGAAAATGGTCATAAAATGAAGGCGAGAATCCCCTTCTCATGTCATCCTATTTCAAAATTCAAACACATTTCATGTAGTGGGGTATAAAAACAATCCTTCCTCCCTCATTTGAACATCCATATTACAGATATCATCAAAGAAAATTATCTCTGTAATTTGATTCAAGTGAGCAAGAAATCAAGCATTTTCAAGAAATTGAAGGAGAAGTCAAGCATTCAAGATGACATCCATGATCAAAATTTTATGAATAAATCCTACATCCTACATGAGAACATCAATCCTTGCATGAATACTTCAAACCAAGACTCATCAAGGTATAACATTTTAATTATAAAAAATTTAATTTAGATCTAATCTCTACCCTCAAAAGACACACTTTACACTTACATTACATTTCAATTTCAATTTAATTATAGGGTTAATTTCATACTTGAGGTTTGACTTAGGCAAAACCCTATCCATAACACCTTTTCTCTTCTTTATGTGTGCATGTGATAGGTTCGAGAGCTATAAATTTTCAATTAGGTAGAGAAGATAGAGATAATTAGATCCAACTTTTGTAGGTGCAAAAATCAAAGGACAGGGTCACTTTGCACTCCTTTTTTTGATGAAGTTTTGATGAAACTTGGGGGTAGATTCTGAGTAGCATTTTGGTCATCCGCATTTGACATTTTGGGGACAAGGTCATCTGGAGCTCCATTGTACTTCTTTTTTAGGCTTAAATTGTATTCAAAGTTTCCATTCATCTTCCTCATCTCAGATTTGTGTCTACAACTTCATGTCAAATCTGCAACTACCTACTCATGTTCATTTATGTCAATTTATATCTTTATCCCTTGATCTAGCATTTAATTTTCATCTTTACATATCCATTTCCCAAAAAAACAAAAGAGGAGTGACATTTAATCAACATTCAACCCTTTTCACACAAATGAGGTTGAATCTATTGATGTCACTCCTCTCTAATGTAATATTTGAGACATAGGTCTAGTTTACATTCCTAGACTAATAAAACCCCATTCCTCTACATCACATTTTGGTGAACCCAATATAGTGCTTGCATTAGTTATGATTTTCATTTTCAAATCTGATTTGTATGCACCTAATTCAATTACATTTGCAATCATTATTGAATTACATCAACTCTACACTTAAATTACATACATTTTAAGGTCTAATTTAGAAAAACCCTAATTTTTTTTAAAAATAAATTAAATTACGCCCGTTGCATGATTTCTAATTTATATGCTTAGATCTGATTATTATTACATGTTATTTTTATATTAAGAAGCACTTATTTATCACATTTATTATGTCTTTAGTGTATTTCATTGGTTAATCAATAATTCTATTGGGAAATTGCATTGCTAAATCATACATTTTATTTGCATTTTCAATTACATAAGAGGCATTGTGAGTACAAATCCATTCCATTAACTTTGTCCTCTTCGTGTATGAATTTCATTGCCATTTCACCTACATCAAATATCTTGGTGAAAAAAAGTTATGTAATTATGGCTTCCCAAAGTTTAATCACTAAGGGATGTAAGCCTGGGTTGAATAACTTATTCCTTGGGAACTCAGGTGAATCTTCTATCCCTAAACAAATCATAACTAAAATTATGGAGAACCATTCCCCTCACACTTCTCATGATAAAGATGACTCCTTAACTTGAGTAGCTATTGAACAATTGGGGATTCTTGACCATGAGTTGGATAGGCTTCAACAATGGATGGGTCGAGAACACTTGAATAGTGAGGAAATCCCCTTGATTGAAGGCTTGAGGAGAATGTTTCGAAATGATGAAATTGGTGTGGAAGTGGTGTGTGGCATTACTCATATTTTTTACTCTAATTTTATATTCAAATATTTTTCATTAATAATTTAAAAAAGGATATGTAAGGTGAAAATTGGATTTGGCAATTTGCAATGTAGAAGGGAGAAATCACCAAATCAATTTTACTTGAAATCCCTTTACATTCAAAATAGGGAAGGGAATTCACTAGATTCAATCACAAATCAGATAAGGACTAAATACTAAGTGGATTGATTGATTATCATGTGGTTGATGCAGGAGCATCCCCTATTCATAGCAATCTTGCATCAACCAAAAATATTTTCCTTTCTGTTTTGTTTTCTATTTGCAGTTTCAATTTTCCTTTTTGTGTGTCCCAATTTTGGCTCATCGGATCCTGTGGAGTTGGATTCTACTTGAAGACTTGATCATCTTTCTTGCTTCCAGACCGCATCGCATTTGGATCATTTTCTGACAAGATATCGCTACCGGTTTCCATGACAATTTCTTGTTACCGATTGCTTGGACCTATTCTGGTGATCTACTAGAACCCCTTTCGAAGCTTGTGAAGCCTTGGGCATTGATTCTGATGTTCCTTGGCATGTGGCCGACCTTTTTCCCACGATCTACATTTCATCCTTTGGATTTTTGAGAGGAATCTCTTGGCAAAGGCCGACCTTGTTATTTCACATGTTAGGTCTTGTTCTTCAGGTTTTTATCCCTTTTGGATCGACTGGATCCTTTGGATATATATATATTTGTAATTATGCATTAGAATGTAACCAATCAGAGAATCAACTAGCTAGACTGTGCGTAGAAGATAGATCTTAAGATTCAAGGTCCCGATTGTGACCTATTCTACCAAGCCTATGAGCTGGTATGTTGTAACCCGGTTGTTACCGGTTGGATGTAATCAAGTTTCATGCAATAAAACAATATGTTTTGCATTGCCTCAATCACATCTTTGTGTTTCCATTGTCTTTACTCTTGTTGATCGGTCCAGATCGATCTCTTTGAGGTCCCTCCACACTGATGATTGCTTCAAGTGGTATCAGAGCAAAGTTTTGTTCCAAAGGTTGTGTGTCTTGAAGTTTTGTTGTAGGGGGGTAGATTGTGGATCCGACCTGCAGCTGTAGAGGACTAGTGTGAACGATGGTGTGAAGAGGAGCTAGGAATGGTGGAGCACATGGGAATGCAGACCCTACTATGATGGAGATGTTGCAAGGTATAACAACCTAGTTAGAAGTCATGGAAACATCCTAAAGAAGAGGCCGACATATTGAAGATGTAAGTGAAGATGAAGGAGAAGACGTCCCGATAGAACAAGCAAACCTATCAGCAGTTGATCCAGATGAGGAAAGGTTTTTAAGGGTTTTGAGTAGGGAAAATACTAAACCTCATTTTACCCCACCAAAATATGATGGGAAGTTAAATTCTGATGAATTGATGGATGGGATCTCGGAGATGTAGAAGTATTTTGTCTTGAAAACATAGCAGAAGAGAGGAAGGTGAAATATGCCTATACCCGGTTGAAAGGTCATGCATCTCTTTGGTGGGAACATTTGCAAGTGGACAAAAAAAGGAGAGGTAAAGAGAAGATTAAGACATGGGATCAGATGATTGCTAAGTTGAAATCAAAGTTTGTGCCGACAAATTATCAAGTAGATCTGTTTCGAAAGTTGCAGAATTTGAGACAGGAGGAATCTAGTGTGAAGGAGTATACCGAAGCATTTTACAAGTTGAACATCGGATCCAGACATGTTGATGATGAAGTTGAACAAGTTTCAAGATATTTGAATGGATTGCAGATATCTATACAAGATGAACTCAATATGATCAAATTGGAGAGGGTTGAAGAGGCTTACTAGTATGCCCTAAAGGCAGAAGACAAGTTGAACAAAAGACATGAGTAGAGGCAGAGAGACAGAGGTGGAAGGTTTACCAAAGGAAGATTTCAAGGAGGAAGAGGAACAATTATAGATCAGAAAAAGGACAAGGAAGTGAGCAAAGAAGGTAATTCATACCAAAAGGATGATATAAATTTCTATTGGAGGAGAGAACCAGATGGTTACCAGAATGAGAATTTTGGAAGAAAAAATAAGAGGACATTCAAAGGAACCTGCTTTAAGTGTAGAGGAGAAGGACATCACACATTCTAATGTAAGAAGACAAAAACTACCGGAAGACCAGCAATGGTGGAAGAGAACCCCACCACATCAGACAATAAACTGAAAGATGGAGAATCGTTGATGATGAGGAGACCTTTGTGTCATGCCAGAGGAGATGAAGAGCCCTTGCAAAGGAAGAATTTGTTCAAGACCAGATGTAAGGTATCCGGTAAGTGTTGTAAAGTTGTTATTGGTAGTAGTAGTTTAGATAATCTCATTTTAGAAGAGATGGTAAACAAGTTGAAATTGGAGAGATTGAAACACCCTAAGCCTTATTAGATAGCATGGATTCAGGATGAACATAAGTTGTTAGCAAGTGAACAATGTTTGGTGAAATTGAAAATTAGGAATTATTATGATGAAGTCTTGTGTGATATTATGCCTATGGATATTTGTCGTCTTTTGTTGGGTAGACCTTGGAAGTTTGATAAACAGATAGTACATGATGGGAGGAAGAATACATACACTATTGTGGCCAATGGGATGAAGAAAACCTTGTTACCTTTGGAGCAACCTTTGAAGAATGAAGTCTGTATAGATTCTATAATTTTTTTAGTAGATGGAAGGAAATTTATGGATGGACTAAGACATGAGAATGTGTGTTTTTCCTTAATTCCTAAGAAGACTGAGAGACCAGAACTAGAAGGATAACACCCAGAAGAGATAAGAGATTTGCTAACAGAATATGAGGACATCATTTCAGATAATGTACATGATGGATTTCCACCTGTGAGAAGTATTAGTCATTGTATGGACTTGGTTCCGGGAGCTAGTTTGCCTAACAAAGTTGCACACTGGTTGAAACCGACAGAGAATGAAGAACTGAGTAGACAAGTTGAAGAGCTGTTGAAGAAAGATTTGATTAGGGAGAGTCTAATCCCTTGTGCAGTACCAACAGTATTAGCACCTAAGAAGAATGGAGAGTGGAGAATGTGTACCAATTCAAGAGCAATAAACAAGATCATAGTGAAATGTTGATTTCCTTTGCCTAGGATGGATGACATAATGGACTGTTTGAGTGGAGCCAAGTACTTTGCAAAGATAGATTTGAAGAGTGTATATCATCATATTAGGATCAGAGAAGGTGATGAGTGGAAGACAACATTTAAGACAAATGAAGGACTGTATGAATGGTTGGTGATGCCTTTTGGATTGACTAATACACCAAGTACTTTCATGAGGCTGATGAATGAGGTATTGAAGAAATTCTTGGGTAAGTTTGTTGTTGTGTATTTGGATGACATTCTAATTTCAGTAGGACAAAAGAGGAGCCTTTGTTGCAGTTAAGACACGTTTTGCAGAGGTTGAGAGAAGAGAAGTTGTTGATAAATATCAAGAAGTGTACTTTCATGAAGGATGAATTAGTCTATTTGGGATTTGTGATATCTGAGGATGGTTTGAAGATGGACCCCGAGAAAGTGAAATCATTGTTGAATGACCTACACTAGAAAGCATTGAAGAGGTAAGATCATTTCATGGATTGGCTAGGTTTTACCAGAAGTTTGTTAGAAATTTCAGTTCAGTTTGTAACCCTATGACTGAGACCATGAGAGGAGATTGAAAGGAATTCAAGTGGACCACCAAAGCAAAGAAAAGTTTTGAACTATTGAAGCAAAAAGTGACTGATTAGCTTGTGTTAGCTTTACAAGATTTCAATAAAATATTTCAAGTAGATTGTGATGCAAGTGGAACAACAATAGGAGCAATATTGAGTCAAGAAGGAAGAGCAGTAGCCTATTCCAGTGAGAAATTGAATGATGCCCGAAGGAGATATTCAATGTATGATCAGGAGTATTATGCCATAGTTCAAGCCTTGAAGAAGTGGAGACATTACTTGTTGCCTAAGGAGTTTGTATTGTATACAAATGATCAAGCTTTTCAGTATTTGAACAGTCAGAGTAAGTTGAATCAAAGACATATGAGAAGGGTAGAATTATTGTAGAGTTAAACCTTTTGTGTTGAAGCATAGAGGTGGGAAATCTAACAAAGTTGCTCATGAATTGAGTAGGAGAAGAAATTTGCTAACAGAGATGAGAGTGACAGTATTAGGATTTGAAGATTTGAAGACCTTGTATGATGATGACCCGGATTTTGCAGAACCTTGGAAATCATGTAGAGAACCGGTTATGGTAGACAAAAGAAAATGGTTGGATTATTTCATTCAAGAAGGGATGTTATTTAGAGGAGTTCAGTTGTGCATACCTAAGAGTTATATGAGGGAGAATCTGATAAAGGAGAAACATATTGGAGGATTAGCTGGACATTTTATCATTAACAAGATAGTAGCATTGGTGAGTGAGAAATACTTTTGGCCCCATATTCATAAGGATGTTAAGAGATATGTGCAGAGTTGTAGAGTTTGTCAAGTTGTAAAAGGTAGTAGTAAGAATGTGGGATTGTATAAATCATTGACAATACTGATAAGACCTTGGGAGGATATAAGCATGGATTTTGTACTTTGATTGCCTAAGACACCAAGAGGGAATGATTCTATATTTGTGGTAGTGGATATATTCTTGAAGATGGCTCATTTCATACCTTGTAAGAAGACATAAGATGCATTGCATGTAGCAGACCTATTTTTCAAGGAAGTGGGGAGATTGCATGGATTACCTAAGAGCATAGTTTCAAACACAAACACTAAGTTTGTTGGCTATTTTTGGAGAACACTTTGGAAGAAGATGAAGACAAATTTGAAGTTCAGTTCTAATTTTCATCCACAGACTAATGGATAGACAGAAGTTGTTAACCTGAGTTTGGAAAATTTGTTGATATGTTTAGTGGGAGATAAAACCAGAAGTTGGGATTTGATCCTTGCACAAGCAGATTTTGCCTACAATAATTTAGTGAATAGAAGTACCTAAAAAACACCTTTTGAGATTGTTACCAAAGTGCATCCTAGAGGTATATCAGAGTTGAGAGACATTAGCAGTGAAGACCAGAGAAGTTAAGAAAAAGAAGACTTTGTAGATCGCATGGCAGCATTGCATATTCAGGTTAAGAAACATTTGGAAGACATGAACAAAAAGTATAAGGAGAAGGCATACAAGAAGAGGAGACATAAGGAATTTGAAGTTGGTGATGAAGTGATGGTATATCTGAGAAAAGAGAGATTCTCGGTTGGAACTTATAACAAGTTGTAGATGAAGAAATTTGGACCTTGCAAGATTTTGAGGAAGTTCAGTTCTGGAAATGCATATGAAGTGGAGTTACTGGGTAGTATGAGTATTTCACCTATATTCAACATTGTATATCTTCATGAGTATCATAAAATAGAATTTAGTAAGGACAATGTTGCAAACTTGGAGAAATAGTTACCCCAGAAGGAACCATACTAGATTGAAGAGATTTTGGATAGTAGGATTGGGCGTAGTACCCAGAACAGTGAGTATAAGGAATATCTTGTGAAATAGAAGGACATACCAGTTGAAGATTCATCTTAGATTTCTCAGAAAAAGGTAGGTTGCCTTGGTTTCCCTCTGACACCAGTAAAGTGAGAGGCTCACTTTTTCATTAACCCTAGATGTCTGATGCAGGAGCATCCTCGGTTCATAGCAATCTTGCATCAACCAAAAACATTTTCCTTTCTGTTTTGTTTTATGTTTGTAGTTTCAGTTTTCCTTTTTGTGTGTCTCAGTTTTGGCTCACCAGATCCTGTGGAGTTGGATTATACTTGAAGACTTGATCATCTTTCTTTCTTCCAGATTGCATCGCATTTGGATCATTTTTTTGACAAGATATCGCTATTGTTTTCCATGATAGTTTCTTGTTACCGGTTGTTCCTTTGTTACTGGTTGCCTGGACCTATTTTGGTGATCTACCGGAACCCCTTTCGGAGCTTGCATAGCCTTGGGCATTGATTCTAATGTTCCTTGGTGTGTGGTAGACCTTTTTCCCTCGATCTACGTTTCATCCTTTGGATTTTTCGGAGGAATATCTTGGCGGAGGCCGACCTTCTTATTTCACATGTTAGGTATTGTTCTTCGGGTTTAATCCCTTTTGGACTGACTGGATCCTTTGGATCGATATATATTTGTAATTACACATTATAATATAATTAATCAGAGAATCATGTAGCTAGATTGTGTGTAGAAGATAGATCTTAATATTCAAGGTCCCAGTTGTGACCTATTCTACCAGGCCTATGAGTTGGTATGTTGTAACCCAATTGTCACCGGTTGGATGTAATCAAATTTCATGCAATAAAACAATCTATTATACATTGCCTCCATCATATCTTTGTGTTTTCATTATGTTTACTCTTGTTGATCACTCCAAATCGATCTCTTTGAGGTCCCTCCTCATCGATGACTTCTTCAATGACTTTCCTCTCTTTTGTAAGTTGAAATTCTGATTTAGGGTAAAGTGTCAAAAAATGAAGGTAAATCTAAGAAAAAAGTGAGCTACAGATGTGGGATCTAGCCGGGGACCTGGAATTGAGCAATAAGTTGAGTTGGATCCAACCCTCGAAAAAGATCCTAAAAGGTTAGGACCAGGACACAAAACCATAGTCCTCTGAACTTTTCGCATGTCAAAAAGGGTTGATTTGTCTCTATGAATGAAGCTTGTTTTGAAGAGTACAACTCTATACCTATTTCTTGCACACATAAAGAAAGGGAAATAGGTTGAATAGGGGCATGCCTTAGGTCAAACCCCGGTTTCAGAATTAACCATTAAATTGAAATAAAGATAATTGAAATGAGTCTAAGGAAAGGATCTCCTTTTGAGGGAGATGTTGAATTATGACTGAAAATTGAATGATTATACGTCACTGTGAAGTTTTGCTTGCCTTCACATGGAATTAGGGTTTCATGAAATAGGATGTAGATCTCCACTTCAATGCTTGATCATTGACTTTATTGTTGCTCCAAGGCTTGAAGGAAGATTGAAAATGCTCGATTTCTCTTGAATGCTTGATTGCTTGATCTCATGTGTGTGTTCGATACTTCTTGATTTTGTGGATGCTTGTTATGATCAAATGAGAGGGGAAATCCTTTTTTATATACTTGCTCATTGAGAAAATTCATTAATTTTCTGACATGAGCCGACACAGAGAGGAAATTCCCACTCAAATTTGAAATGTGAAAATGGGTTGAAATGGGCCTAAAAATGAGGGGGACCATGGCGTGGTGCCATGGTCCTATTAAGGATCAGGGCGCCATGCCCTAGTCTTGCCCTATTCGGGGGCAAGGATCAAATGACAAATGTATAAGAAATGTCAAAAAATGATGCAATATAGAAGGGGAATGAGTATAATTAGGTCCCAAGTAGGCCAAGGGGCACAAATGCTAAGGTACGGACCCAATGTGGTCAAAATTACAAAGGGGTGCATTTTTAGGACGCTACATTTAGCCCCCACTTTAGCGGGAGTATGAAGTCAATCATACTCTTGGTAAAGTACAAAGGGTTCACCTTGAAAAAATTTCACCAAGTCATCAAGGAGGCAAGATACACCAAGCCCCCAGTGGTCCTTAGGATCTTACAACTTCAATGATAAGGTAAAAGGGAAGAACACGAGAGATAGAGAGAGAACCATGACTACCAACTAGTAAGGTTCTCTTACTATGAGTCATGAAAAGAAAAAATATGAAAAATTACATATCAAAAAACAAAGTTCACTAATTAACTTTAAGTATCAAAATATGAAAGAGAGAGAAGCATTGAGTAGAGTGTGTTCCCCCACATTAAAGCGATTGTGTATGCATCATCGAGAGCAATTGCTTTAAGGTAGGATGCACTCAAAAAGACAAGCATGTTATCACAATAATTTAGCCCCCAAGAGAGGAAAAATCAAAGGATAGTGATCACAAAACACAAAACATGAGGTGGTTTCACCTAACTCTAGAGTCAGTATGATTTTTTATGATAACCAATGTATATCATGTGTATATATGTATGTATAGAATTGTCCTCATCCTCCAAAGAAAGGTAACCACCATGGAAGAAGAGAACACATGTCTTTTGAGTTAACATGGGAGAGACCAAAAGAGATCTCAACGCTTTGCATCATCCTCAAGTAGACAATATTGTTAGAGTGTTAAAATAACCAGAAGACAATTGAGAGGGGGGGGGGGTGAATCAGTTGTCACAGATTACCAGAACCATTATCGATTTAAACTTTAATATCGGAACCCAAAACATTAATACTGGAATGCTTAAACTAAATACTAGAATAGCAGTTAAACCAATTAAGCATAAACAGTAATCACATACTAAATACCATCCACATAACACCAAGATTTGTGCATGGAAAACCCGGTAAAGGGAAAAACTACGGTGGGAAGCCTACCCATAGTCAGATAATACTTTTGTAGTAAGTATGTGAATTAAAATTGAGGGGCCTACACTTGCAGGAAGGTCAACAACCTAGAGCGCACTGCTCATCACAAAAGGAGCCTAACTAAATACATAGAAATCCAAACTACAATCCCGAGAAGTGTTGAACTGCAAAAGATAGCAGCCTGTGCCTGAGTACAGTTCCAGTTAAGCTCAATACCGGAGGACTAAATCCCCTTACATAAACCCAATTCGATCTCCACTGATCAACCAACTCCTCTTCCTGAATGATATTACATTATTCGCACATTACATTCCTTGACCATGACCTCTAACCATAACCATGATGATCTACAATGAGATCTTACATCTATATATACAAACCATCAACCATAAATAATTAGGTCAACCACCAAATAATAAATCAATTACATAATTACAAACCATGTCGGCCTAAGACCAAACAAATAATATCCAACACATAAGACATTCTGGAAATATATCGAGAGGCCCAATCCACACGTTACATTAAAGTCAGCCCATAACCTAGATCAACCAAGACCCAATATAGGTCCATATGCTACAACAATGATCTCCATCCACCAAGTCTCGAACATGATCACCAACAACATCCAGAAAAATCCACTAGAGGCTGCACCAACACCACTTATGCAATTCCTCAAAGATCTTCATCAAAAGCTCTGTCGGTGAAACCCTTGTCGGAACCAAAAACTAAGCTTCTAAGCAAACAGGATAGCATCTGATCACCAGACCAAAACCAACTAAACAAATATGAGCATGAGTATCGTGAACAAGCCAATTCCATCACCAAACTATACCGGAGCCTACTGGATCATGCTAGATCCAAATCAACCTACCAGGACCAGAAGGGTGTCGGTAAAGCATCCAAACAATTAGTGTTGGCATCAATGACAAAACATCAATGCAACACATAATAAATTCCACAAAATGACCAACAAATACCAGGGACAACAAATAGAAGAATGGGGAGACAAATAGAAGAAGCTCACAAACAAGCAAGAGAGTAGAGAGGGAGAGAATCTATGCTACTAATGAGGCTAATCAAGCACATCATCTGCCCTTGATCTTGCTCATCATTGTTTCAGGAAGGTGGAAAACACACAAGAGGAGTGACGTTGAGCATAGTAGATGGAGCTATCAAAAGTTCTAAACAAGGACCATACTCTAATGATGAGTCACTTTGTCTGTTACAAGGACATAAGATTAATGCTTTTGAAAATTATTTAAATAAATCATAGTCAACATCAACGTATTCATATTCATTATCATAAATATTAGGATCAACATTTTCATCATTAACAACATTCTCACCTATTTCTTTATCAAGAATAACAACAATAGGAGCTCTAATGGGAAAATAAATTGAACCATTATTTGTCTTAAACATTTTGTGTCTTGGATATTTAGGTTGAACCTCTTCATTATGATAAGGTTGAACAAATGAAATTATGTCAACACGTGGTGTCTTGGGAGAAGAATTAGTTTGAGAGGCGAGTTCATGAGCTCTCACATGACGTCTTTGTTGGCGTTCTCTCACAAAATGGTTTCATTTAGTATTGGCTGAAGGTTGTGAAGGTTTAGGTTCATCAGGTATAGGCTTCTTTTCATTTTTTAAGGAAGGATGCATAGGAGAAGGTCTTTTAGGTTGAACAATAGGAGAGGCCGGTCACTTCCCTTTGTAAGATGTAGGAGGTGGAAGCACGCCATATAGAGGAGGAATGGAAGGTGTAGGAAGAAGAATAGGTCCATCATGAGGAGGAGGAATAGGTTTATCCTTAGGAGGAATGATATGTTTATTCTTAGGTTGATGCTTAGGAGGAAGAGCTTTTCTACCTTTGGGAGGAAGAATAGACTCACCCTTAGGAGAAGGAATAGATTCTTCCTTAGGAAAAAGAATATCACTTTCCTTAGGAGGAAGGATGGTCTTATCTTTAGGAGAAGAAATAGATTTCTCTTTAGGAAGAAGATTATTTCATTCCTTAGGAGGAAGAATAATATTGTCCTAAAGAAGAGGTATATGATCATCAAGAGGAAGGTTAAGTGTTGGATTTCTAGGTTTACTCAAGGATAAAATAATCTCGTTTTTCCATTTTTGATATGATTTAAAGAGAGAATCACTTATAGGTTGAAGAGGTTGGAATTGTTCAGACCAAAAATGATCGAGACAAACATCTCCATGCCTCACCATAGGTTGATATATGCTATGATTAATAATTATGAATATACCATCATGAGGAAATATCAAACACTTACTAACAATAGAAGCAATCGCTTTCATGAAAGAGAGCCAATGATATCCCAACTTCACATGAAATTGAACAAATGTAGGAATGGTAGAAAAGACAACATATAAGCACTCAGTGCCAACATCAATAGGAAGTGTGATAGAAGAAATAGTAGGACAAGAGAAACCATCAAAAACTCTAACTATCACATAAATCTCATCATATGTCACTTGATGCAATCATAAAGTATAAATAAATTCATCAGTTATTACATTAATCATGCAAGATGGATCAATGAGTGCCCCTTGAGAAGGTATGCCTTTGATTTTCGCAGTGATGTATAATGGGCCATCAAGTGCTTCAAAAGTCTCACTAGGATAAAATGTAATGCATAAGTCCTTAGGAGGTTCATTTTTATCTACAAGGGTCACCACACTATTAGATTCAAGGCCAACATCATCGAGAAAGAAGGACAGATGATCAATCTCAATCACATTAGTGGAATGGTAAGGTAAAGGATCAATGCAAATTTGAAGGTTTTGATTAGGAGGAGCTACTAATTTGTTTCCTTTATCATTCACACTAGCCACATATATGGTATTGTTATCAATCAAGTCTTGAATCTTACTCCTTAAGGAATAACACTTTTTAGTGTCATGAATAGGTTGACGATGGTATTGGCAAAAGGCTTTGGAATCAAAGGCAAGTGGTAAAGACAGATGTATAAATTGGTTTAATAGGGGGAAGTTTCAACACATTTTTTTTGTAACAATTGAGATATAATACTATGCAAAGATTCATTAATAGGAATGAATTCTTTTCTAAAGTATTTGGACAAAGGAGGCATACCCGTTGTTGTGGCTGCTAATTGAGTGTTGTTATTGTCATTGAATTTGATGAATCCATTATTCGATTTGAACTTCACAAAAGGTTGTTGAGCACTTTCACTTTTATCACTTGGAGCCATTGAAGAGGATTGTTCCAATTGACTCATTGTAAGCTAATAATTGTGAAGTATTGAGCACAACTACGTAAAGGAAGTAAATTCTGAAAAAAAAGAAGTTTATCCCTAATGTCTTTTTGTAAATTAGAAATGAAAATTATTCGGATATCTTTATCGGGCACAAGAAAAGAAATTTGAGAATACAAATGCTTATATCTACCAATAAAATCAGTCACTTTTTCTTTAACACCTTGTTTGCAATGCATCAAATCAATCAAAGCAATCTTAGAACTAATATTATTGTGAAATTGTTGAATAAAAGCATTAGCCAATTGTTGAAAAAAAGTAATAGAATAAGGAGAGGCAAAGAAAAATACCATTGCAAATCTTTATCCCTTAGTGTTCTAGTAAATAATTTAGCCAACAATATTTGATCATGAACAAAGTCGCTATACAAAGTTTGAAACATTTTAATACAAGTCAAGGGATCACCCTTTCCATTATAAAGTTCCAATTGAGGGACTTCCACATGTTTAAGAGGGACATCTTGGACAATTTCATTGGATAATGAGCCCGCTACATCAAATGTGGGTACATTATACTTCGATTGATTCATGGAAGCTATTTGTTGTTGCAAGGAAGGCACTTTTGGGCTAGACTATTGATGGTAGCTTATGTAGAAGGATTAAAATTGGAAATGTTGGATTGAGGAGGAGGAGTAACATTGTTGAATGAAGGAGGGGGTTGAGAATAAGAAGGGATGTTGTTATAGGAAGGCAGGGGAACACTATGATAGGTGGGTATGGGAGATGATTGGGTAACAAATGGAATACTCACTTGAGGAGGAACGAAGGAATTATGATTAGAGGAGTTGCTCCCTTGACTAACACTTGTAGGTATGATATTTTTAATGGAAGTAGCCATGATGTTTTATGTAAATTTAGGAACACTAGCCATAGGGGTAGTTAAGGGAATGGGGTGATTAACTTGACTAGGAGGTTGTGTGTAACCAAGGACTTTAGCACAACTCTTCATAGGCATAATATTAGAATCAACAATATGAGCAATACCACGCAACATATCAACACCAAGTTTATCACTTTGAACTATTCTAGTTAATCCTTCAATCAATGGGAGAGCTTCACTTTCTGGGTGTTATTGACTCATCCATTTTTGAAGATTTTCAAATTGATTTTCAATCTTCTCTAATTGGTCAGTGGAAACCCTAGTTAGTAATTCGTTCACATCATGAGAATTATCTAAAGAATGAGGATAAATGGGGACATTTGTAGGATTTCTAGAACCACCAACAACCTCATGGAATAAGTTATCTAAATTAGGCTCCATCTCCTATGTAATTAAACCTTGGGAAGCCTTAATTATACAACTTCTTCTCACGGGGATATTATAGTTGGACTAATAGTAGTAAAACTCATGCACTAAGGGAGGGAAATTGGAAATTTGAAGTTTGAAATTTGCAAAGTAATTGAATAATGCAAAATTTTAGAAAAATGATTATTCAATGAAAAGGAAAATTGATTGAAATGATAGAGAATAATTGGGAAAAATTATGCAATCCCCTAGGAAATTGAAATTTAAAATTAGGGCTTTGCTAAAACAACCTCTTAATTTAAAATTTAAATTACCCATTAGGAGATAGAAATTCAAATTTAAAATTAGGGCTTAAAATAACCTCTTAATATTAAAAATTTAAATTGAAAATGATCTAAAGGAAATTTAAATTTAAAGTTAGGCCATTGTAAAAAGAACCTCTTAATTTTGAAATTTAAATTTATAAAGTGATGCTGGAATTTGGAAATCAATTTAAATCTAAAAATTAGGGCTCTTTTAATTAACCACTAAATTAAAATTAAAATTTGAAATTGAATACAAGATTGCAAATTTGAATTTGAAGCCACTCTAAAATGATAAATTCAAAATTTGAACGACCCACGAGCTCAATTTTAATTTTTTTGAAAAATTAAGGTTTTTGCAATTAACCACTTAATTTAAATGTGAAATTTTACTCGCAAGTGAAAATTTGAATTTTGAAATTGAATAACACTAAGATTTGAAACAATTAACCCAAATTATGCAATTCACAAGCTCAATTTTGAAAATAAAAATCAGGGTTTTAATGAAGTTCTCTAAATTATAAAAAATTGCAAGGAAATCAAACTTGTAAATGAAAATTTGAATTTTAAATTGTGTACAGACTTAGATCTGAAAACAAAAAAATGAGAAGTAAGAATAGGACATGTCGGGTTCACCAAAATGTAAAGGTGAAAATTGGATTTGGCAATTTGCAACGTAGAAGGGAGAAATCACCAGATCAATTTTGCTTGAAAGCCCTTTACATTCAAAAAAGGGAAGGGAATCCACTAGATTCGGTCACAAATCATATAAGGACTGAATACTAAGTGGATTGGGTGGTTTTCTTCTCTTTTGTAAGTTGAAATGTTGATTTAGGGTAGAGTGTTGAAAAAAAAAGGTAAAATTGAGAAAATAGTGAGCTACAAATGCAAGATCGAGCTAGGCACTTGGAATGGAGTAGTATAAGCTGAGTTGGATCTAACCCTCGAAAAAAGCTCTGAAAAAGATGGGGCCAAGACACCGCACCATGGAACTTCAAATTTTCTGCATGTTGAAAAGGGTTGATTCATCTCTATGAATGAAGCTTATTCTAAAGAGTACAACTCTATACCTGTTTCCTGCACACAAAAAGAAAGGGAAATACATTGGGAATAAGAGCTTGCCTTAGGTCAAACCCCAGTTTTGGAATTAACCATGAAATTGAAATAAAGATAATTGAAATGACTGTAAGGAAATGATCTTATTTTGAGGGAGATGCTGAATTATGATTGAAAATTGAATGATTATACCTCCTCGTGAAGTTTTGCAAGTGCCTCCACATGGAATTAGGGTTTCATGAAATAGGATATAGATATCCACTTTAATGCTTGATCCTTGACTTTATTTCTACTCCAAGGCTTGAAGGAAGACTAAAAATGCTCAATTTCTCTTGAATGCTTGATTGCTTGATCTCATGTGCATGTTCAATATTTCTTGATTCGTGTGGATGCTTGTGATAATCAAACGAGAGGGGAAATCCTCTTTATATACTTGCCTATTGAGAAAATTGATTAATTTTTTGACATGAGCCGACACGAAGAGGTAATTCCCACTCAAATTTCAAATGTGAAAATGGGTTGAAAGGGGCCCAAAAATGAGGGGGGCCATGGCATGGCGCCATGGTCCTATTAAGGACCAAGGCACCACACCTTGGTCCTGGCCTATTTTGGGGCAAGGATCAAATGCCAAATGCATAGGAAATGTCAAAAAATGATGCAATATGGAAGGGGCATGAGCATAATTAGGTCCCAAGTAGGCCAAGGGGTACAAACGCTAAGGTAACGACCCAATGCAGTTGAAACTGCAAAGAGGTGAAATTTTAAGACGCTATAGGATATTAGAGATAAGCTTCTATTTTTTATTTCAATATTTCACACACTTATGCATAGTGCTTCATAATTATTAGCTTCAAGTGAGTCAATTTGAATCCTCTCCATTAATGGCTCTAGTTGATAAGGATGAGGGTACTTAGCATCAACCATTTCAAAAATTTCAAAAACAAACCAAGAACTTCATCAAGATCAACAACAATTCTTCCAACCACATTGATACACAAGAGGCAACCACAACTTTAGGTGTGACCCCTTTATCATCAATCTTTAGACATTGTAATTATACTCCTCTTTCTGAATCATTACATAGTATCATGCTTATATTAATTAATGCTAATGTGATGAAGCTTCCTCCCATCAAACCTATATAAACCTCTAAGCCTTTTCCAACATCCTTTGATCCTAAAGCTTTTTACCAATACCATCATCAACCTGGCCACAATATTGAGAAGTTTTATAGGTTGAAGAATGTGATTCAAGACCTTATTTATTCCTATGATAATTGTGGAAGGTGTGAATGATAAAGGAAATAAATTATGGGCACCTCCTAATCAAAATTTACAAATCTTCACTAATCCTTTGCCTTCTCATTCTACCAATCTCGTAGAGCCTAAACCTCCTACTAATATAGCTCCTGATGAGATGTTTATAGAGGCTACTAATGTTGTGAACCTTATTAAGAAATTCAAATCTAAACCTGAATCTGACATTATATTTGACTCAAGAGAAACTATTGATGCACTTGATGGACCATTATACATTATTGTGAAAATTAAAAGAAAGCTCTCATGAGGAGTGCTCGTTGATCTAGTATGTATGGTGAATTTTATTACTGAAGGACATAATTATACTCAACAATTTTATCAAGACACTTTCAACAAATCTGATATTATTATTTAGGTGCATGATGGCTTTATTTTTCCCGCCATAGGTTCCATCACTCTTCTCGTTGAGGTTGGCACTAAGTGTTCAAATGTTACCTTTGTTATTATCCCTTCCTCTAAGCAATTTCATGTGAAATTGGGGCATCCTTGGATCCATTCCATGAATGCTATCCCTTCTACCATCCATAAGTGTTTGAAGTTCCCTCATGAAGGGTATATTATGATGATTAATCATAGTCTTTATAATCCCTTAGCAAGATGTGGAAACTTCACCCTAGATTGCTTTTAGTCTCATAAAACTGAATCTTTAAAACCTCGACAAGATCTCTATCTTATAAAAAATTGAAACATGAAAGTATATCAGACTTGAGTAATGTGTCGGTGAAAAGTTAGGGCTTCCACCACTAGAAGGATGAAAACGACTAATTTTTACTTGGGGACCAATACATTAGGGAAAGATAGGACTTAGATAGATCTAAACCTAAGAGGTTTGAATGTTGATCTAATTCCAAGGGGTTTGGAATGTGCCTCTTCTTTCCCTTGAGTTGAATTGAATTGTTGAATTTTCTAAAATTAGGGTAAATATGTTGGAATTGATGTAAAAATGCATAAATAGTAAGCTATGATCATTGGATCGAGACGTGAACCTAGATCTAAGGATTGTAAGAGGATTTAGACATATTCCCAAAAGAATCTCTTGATTTATTGGGACCGGTGTGACAACCACTCTAGTCCTCTGCACTTCACACTCCAATGGGGGATCAATTCGTCTCTATAAATAAAGCTTATCTTGAAGATCGCAACTTCGTACTTGCTTCCTACACACAAAAAGAATGGAAAATAGGTTGGGAATATGGGTTTTCCTAAGTCAAACCCCAATTTAGGAATTAACCTTGAATGAAATATAGCAAATATTAAAATAAATAACAGAAAGGTATACCTTAGATCTGCAATGATTGATAATGATGTTTTACTTCTTGAATGTAATCACATATGTTGTATGAAATGGCATGATCATGACAAAAACCTAATCACACACACATGCTTGCATATGACTGTTGTAACTTGATCCATAATGATTGAATGAAGAATATGCATCCTTGAATATTTCTGGAAATGCTTGATGATGAACACTTCGATACTTGAATGTTGGAGTGCTTGATAATGCTTGTCATTGGGATTAAAATGAATTGATTAATGTATTTATATATGAGGATCTAGGTCAATTTTCAGATTGGGCCGACCTCCGACAGTCATATTGAGCTACCAATTTATTTTCCTACTGAACAAGTAGGTCTCACCCCCTCGAAAATTGGGCCCTAAAGAGAGGGACTAGGGTGCTTTGGTGCAAGACTAGGGTGCTAGCACCTTGGTCCTCCTCGATTGGGGACCAGATTCTGGGCCAAGGGAGGAGGATACCTCTCTGGGGAATCACTTGGTAGGTAAATTAAGCATAATAACTAGATTCAAGGCACTGGACAAACCAAGATAGGAGATGAGGGGGAGACACGCTAAAGTAGAGGCACAAACATGAGCTGTAAATTGGTCGGGTGACAATTTATGCTACATTTAGCCCCCACTTTAACAGGAGTATGAGCCTATGCAAATATTCATGGTAAAGTAGATGAAAGAAAGATGAAAGAGAGGGGCAAAGGAGCACAATCACAAGTAATATAAGACATCACTAATTTTGAGGAATTAAGCCCCCAATGTTAGGATCTTAACTCACTCAAACACATGCAAAGGCACACAAAAAAAGACAAAACAAAAAGGCAACTGTAGACTTCTAAAATTAATTAAATTAATATTTGATTAATTTAAGCCTTTCTACATAATTAATTCATTTAATTGTGTCTATCTCATTCTTCTTAAAATTAATTAAATTATATTTGATTAATTTTATCACCACAGTCCCTATAATTAATTTATCAAAAAATAATTACTTCACATTCTTCTAAAGTCGCCTCATCATTTATTTCTTCTAAGCTTCTATTAGTTAATTAATTTTAATTAACTAAGTTAACTATGTGATTCCTACAAATCACTTTCTCTAATCCTCATCCAACCTAATTAATCATTCCCTAACCATTCTTATCATTTCCCCCAATTTTATATTCCCCCACTCATTCTCTCTCCTCATGTTACATCCTTCTAACTTTTCCACTTGCACTCTAACCCCTCGTTAACCACATAATCACTCTTCATAATCATTTGCACATCCCTAATCACCTTGATTAGGTATGGGTCAACTCTTTGTCATAAATGGATTTCCCATCTCATCCTCCAAACCTTAAATGCCCAAAATTTGGTCATGTCAAAGGATTTCAAATCCCTTGCATATCCCCATGCCTCCTCTTCTCAAGGAATTTTTGATTCCTTTACCCCTTTATTCTTCCCACAAAATCTCTTATTTAGGAATTTTTTAATTCCTTTGTCCTCCCCAAAGAATTTTTTTTTTTTATTCTCCCAATGTACTTGGGAAACTCTTCCCCATGTACTTGAGGAGTTTTGAGACAAGAAATGCCTTTATGGAAAATCTCTTGAATCTCACACCTTGTCCTCTCAATCCTCTCCCACTTTCTTTCGATCTCAACCCTTCATTCCAAATCAATCTTGGCCCTCTATTTTGGCCTCCTGCAATCTATAAATTGGAGTCTCCTCCCTTCAAAATTCATCCACCATTCAAGTAAGTTTATGCTATTAGTGTGAGAGCCTAAAATCATCCATTGCACCCTTATAATGCCCAAATCCTACCACACATAGCCAAATTCATCCATCCCTATCATCCCTTTAATCAATCCCTTGTTGTGTAGTGGAGAGAAATCCACAATCCACCATTCAAAGGATAAAATCAAGTGGAGAAAGGGCACATCCACTTCATCACTTAGCTCAATCGGAGGAGGAAGGAAAAGGTATAAAAGGTTGTTTGTGTGTTTTACATGATTTATTTGTGTCTTATGATTATTGTATTCAATTGACCCTTTGTCCATTTTCTTGTCTTCAACAACAAAGACAAAAAAAAAGGCAAACAAATACAAACAAAGGCAAAAGACACACAACAACTAAAGACCAAAGATAGGACCTCAAGTCAACTAGCCAAAGATACCTTGATTTCAAAATGTCTCAACCAGTAATATCATTATGGAAAAATGCCATCTCAAGAAAGCAAGAGATCACATAAAAGAGCAAAGGACACATCATCCATGAAATACCAATGGTAAACATATGAGCTCATGAGAAGAAGGAGAGAAAGGGCACAAATACACGCTATATGTGTTTTTCTATGTGATCCATGAGAAGAATGAAAGAGGACATGGATACACACTCTAGATGTGTTTTTCTAGGTGATCCATGTTGGGGAGGAGAGTAGGAATAGTCTAACTATGTTTTGCTAGTTCCATTCATCTTCATGCATGTGTGCAAGTGATGTCTAGTTTCAAGTATATAACACCCCATATAAGAGTTATTTTCCTTGAGTTTCAAGCGTGCATCAACCTATTTAAGACATATAATGCAAATGCAAATGCCAAGGGGTGAATGTCAAGTTTCAAGAAAATCTTGTATAAGAGTTTGTTTGCTCGGGTTTTGAAAATGTGTAACCCCTTTTAAGACAGATACATGCTTGGTTTTGAGGACATCCCATGCAAGAGTTTGTTTCCTCTGGTTTCGGTAGTGTGTACCCTCGTATAAGACATATCAAATGCCACATGTGGTTTCAGGCATGAACCATCTCGTATAAGAGTTTGTTTTCTCTAGTTCCGAGTTTGAACACCCCATTTAAGTTGATGTCTTAAGGAAGTTGGAAACAAGGATACCTAACCTTCAACACCAAGGAGATATAATTTAGGGAACAATGTCATAAATCCAAGCTAAAGAGGGAATACTCTTCAAGCAAGGATAAGATAGTTGAAAAAGAGATATATTGCAACAAGTGTAAAGGGGTTCCTTGGAGGAGAAGATATATTTTCTCAAAAGACATCTACCTCCAAGAGGAGTTATTTGAACAAATATAGCATCTTCTACCAAAATAAGGGAATAAAAAAAGAATGCATACCTTCCCCCTATTGCTAGGCAAAAGAGATTCTTGATGAAGTATGACACACTTTTGACCAAATGTGACAGGTAAGTTTATAATGGATACACATTACCAAGTGAAAAAGAAGTAGTAGCCAAGGACATACACCTCTTGCATAAGAGAGAATCCTTGAGCAAGCAATAACTTCACACAAGGAATTACATCAAATCATAAACACACATCAATCAACGAAGTGAAAGTGGATCCTTAGAAAGGAAAAGAGAAAGAAAGAGAGATCATTTCCCCCCGAGCGTAGGGACAATGAGAAGAATTACACAACCTCTAAGGAGAGATTATACATAAGGAAATACACATTGTACTCACAAGAAAGAATATTCCGTGCAAGAAAAGATATTAATATGTGTTAATGCAAGTCTAAAGAAGAGGTAATCTTCAAAGAGAGAGAGAGAGAGAGAGAGAGAGAGAGAGAGAGAGAGAGAGAGAGAGAGAGAAGGGTCACATATTCTGCTAAAGGGAAAGATTAACCATAAAAGACATACCACAAGAAAAGATATGAAAATATAAAAAATGCAATCCTTAAAGGGAATAGTGACACTTTAGATAAAGATAAGATATAGGATGAGAGGTAGGAATGAACCATGTTGCTAACCCAAGATGTTTGATATTGAAAAATAATCACCTATTATAACAATAGACTTTAGTGGATCCTTACAAAAGATAAGAGACAAAGAAAGAGAAGGAAATCATTACTCCCCAAGAGTAAGGACAATGAAAATAATTACACAACCTTTAAGGAGAGATTAGACATAAGAAAATGCACAATATACTCACATGAAGGAATATTCCATGCAAGAAAAGACATTAATATATGTAAAATGCAACTCTATAGAAGAGGTAATCTTCAAAGAGAGAGATAAAGAGAGATAGGAAGAAGGGTCACATACTTCAATAAAGAGAAAGATTAATCATAGAAGACATACCACATGAAAGGATATGAAAACCTGAAAAATGCAACCCCTAAAAGGAATAGTGACACATTGGAGAGAAAATAAATAAGATGGAGGTAAGACCGAATTGTGTTTCTGCCCCAAAGTGTTTGAAATTAAAAAAAATTCATCACCTCTCATGACAAGAGCCCAAAATTAAGTAACTACATGTGTCATAGGGTGAGGAGCAACATGGAGGGTGAGAAGAGTGCGAAGGCACTACTTTCTCACTGAGAAAGAGAGAAATATTAGTTGAAAGATTTATTTGAGCCTTATCAATTTGTTCTTGAACAAATTCCTTAAATTCTTTACACTTTCCAAGAGAATGAAAATAGATACAATGAAAAAGACAATGCTCATCACCTTCTTTATGCTTTTTGCTAAACTTTACAAAAGGAAAAACAACATTCTTATCATACTTTAACTTCCAAAAGTTTCTAGTTGCTAACCTTTATTGATCATTAATAGGATTAGGCTTTGTCTCTTGTGATGTAGGACAATTATAAGAAGAAGGTTTGACATCTAATATTTTAAGTATGCCTCCATCAATGAGTCCTTGCATCCCATTTTGAAACCATGACAATCATTGGTAGTGTGATCATTAGTTTGGTGATATGAGCAAAAATTATCTTTTGAAGAAGATGCACTTTTAGCTTAATGATAGGTTTGTTGTCTTGCAAGATGATATTTGAAGTCTTGAATCTTAAGGAGATCATCCATATGAGAATTATGATAATGTCATAGGTCTTGTATACTAGCTTGTGTAGGAGGGTTTATAGGGACTCTATTTCCTTGTTAAAATTTTTCAAGTCCTCATCCTCTAAAACCTTGTTTTGATATTATGTTAAAGTCAATCCTATAATAATATTTTAATTGACAAGGAAGAGGAACATTATAATTAATTTCTTTAAAATTTGTAGTGTAAGTGTGTTTAGAAGGAACAAAGGGACAAGTAGATGAAGAAGGAATATCTTGTGGAGGAGGATTTTCCTTTCTATCATCATGCATATACTCTTTGGTAGATTGGGAAGTAAGATCCTTATCATATAAGGCCTCGTCTTTACTTAATGTTATTTTGGGATAGATCATGAATAAAATGCATAACATCATCTTCTCTACAAATTCTTTGATTACTAAGATAAGCTCTAGGAGAATAAGGAGGATTTAGAGAAATAGAAACACCAATATTTTGATCTTGCCCCCCTTGCGCTAGGGTATGTGCATGAGAAGAAGATGGTACCATGTAGCTCTTCAATGATTTATCTCCATTAGAGAGATCATTGATAAAAGTATTATCTTGTTCTTCATTCACATTAAATACCCTAGGAGAGGTACATGTATTAGGTTTTTCATTAGGATCTCTAGGATTGTGATCTACAAAATCTTTAATGTGATCTATATTGTAATGCATTTTCCTAAAGATATCACAAAAAAAAACATGCACTATAAATGAAAGTTTTGAGATCTAGTTGATTGAAAGAAAGAAATTTGAAAATTCTAAAAATGCAATATGCGAAAGTGCTATGAATGAAAAAAAGCAATGTGAAGTGAAAGAAGCCATTGTCCAACACATGATTATGATAAATATAAGTGAAAGGGAAAGTAATCATATGTGAAATAGAAAATAAATCAGATATATTAAGCGCCATTATTAATTTTTAAAATCAGATCTGAAAAATCGAAGTGATGAATTATGCAACCTGCAAATATAGTTAACCAAAATAAATTAGGTTTTTAATAAATTATACCTCTAAATTTATGTAACTATATTAAAATGAGATCTATGAATTTGAATTTGAATTTTGAAATGTTTCTAAATCAGATTGAAAACAATTAATCCAAATTAAACAATCCACAAGGTGAATTTTAGAATTAAAAATTAGGGTTTTTGTGAAATTAACCTCTAAATTTTTTATATTCAATTGGAAATTAAACTTGTAAATATAAATTTTAATTTTAAATTGCATAAACACTCAAATCTAAGAACATAAATCAGATTTAAAGGTGTAAGGAGTTGGGTTCACCAAAATGTGTTGGCGAAAAATTAGGGCTTCCACCACTAGAAGGATGAAAATCGCTAATTTTTACTTGGGGACTAATACATTAGGGAAATATAGGAATTAGATAGATATAAACCGAAGGGGTCTAAATGTTGATCTAATTCCAGGGGTTTTGGAATGTGCCTCTTCTTTCCCTTGAGTTGAATTGAATTGTTGAATTTGCTGAAATTAGGGTAAATATGCTAGAATTGATGTAAAAACGCATAAACAATAAGCTACAGTTGTTGGATCAAGCCACAAACCTGGATTTGAGGATTGTAAGAGGATTTAGACCTATTCCCAAAAGGAGTTCTTGATTTGTTGGGACTGGTGTGACAGTCACTCTAGTCCTCCGCACTTTTCGCACTCCAATGGAGGATTGATTCATCTCCATAAATAAAGCTTATCTCGAAGATCACAACTTTGTACTTGTTTCCTACACATAGAAAGAAGGGAAAATAGGTCAAGAATAGGGGTTTGCCTAAGTAAAACCCTGGTTTAGGAATTAACCTTGAATGACATATTGCAAATACTGAAATAAATAATGGAAAGGTATACCTCAAATCTAAAATGACTGATAATGATGCTTTGCTTCTTGAATGTAATAATATATGTTGTATGAAATGGCATGATCATGACAAAACCCCAATTACACACACATTCTTGCATATTAATGTTGCAACTTGCTCCACAATGATTGAATGAAGTATATGCAGCCTTGAAGAAATCTGAAAATGCTTGATGATGAACACTTCAATGTTTGAATGTTGAATCACTTGATAATGCTTGTCATTAGGATTGAAATGAATTGATTAATGTCTTTATATATGAGTATCTAGGTCAATTTATCGATTAGGCTAACCTCCAATGGTCATATTGAGCCACCAATTTATTTTCCTGTCGAAGAAGTAGGTCTCACCCCCTCCTTGAAAATTGGGCCCCAAAGAGGTTGACCGGGGCACTAGCACCCTGGTCCTCCTCAATTAGGTACTAGATTTTGGGCCAAGGGAGGAGGACACCTCCCCATGAAATCACTAGATAGGTGTATTGAGCATAAAAACTAGATTCAATACACTGAACAGATCTAGATAGGAGGTGAGTGGGAGACACGCTAAAGTAGGGGCACAAACACGATGTGTAAATTGGCCTGGTGACAATTTACGATGATACGAGTAAATATAAGAATACTTCACCCATGGATATATTGGCAATATGCTGGATTTGGTTAAGTGTTGTCATTTATGTCAACACTGTATCATGGTTGGATATGGTTCTGCTACCCCAGTTAGACTTGGTGTTTGTCTTGTTTTTTGCTGTGATTCAGATCCGGTATGATCAAATCCTTGAATTCGGTTTTGGATGGTTATTCAGGTTGGCTATGTGCATGTCATATTCTATTGGTTCATGATTTGGTGCTCTAGAAGTTATCACTTATGTTCCCGATTGATATTTATTGGTACTGGTTAGCTTTACCGGTTGGCGATATTTGATGATATGGTTCAATGATTTTGGTCCGCCTTGTGGAAATGATTTCTAACATGCTGAAGGTGCTTCTTGATCGTGTCCCAATTGTTTGGTGGCTTTACATTGGCTGGCGTGCTAATTTGGTGGTCCTATTTGGATCCGGTTATATATTTTGTGTTATTATATTAAGGGTTTCTACCAGTTGATGAAACGTGGTGGATATTGGTCTTAGCGTGATTTCCGGTGGATGTAATTGTTTGGGAATTTGAATTAGGTCCATGCTATGTAATGTAAATCATAATATTGGTCTGGTGATATAGCGTGATGTAATTTTTATAATTATAGGTTTATAGGTTGAGGGTTTAGCCGACCTTATCATTAAGGTTGATGAATTGTATTTATATGTGACTTATTCATGTAATTTGGGTATCAATGGTTATGCCTACATTATCAGAGAAAAGTTATGTGTGAACAATGATATATCATTCAACAAAAGGTTGTGAAGGATTTGGTGTTGCAGGGCAGACATCTATGCTTAACCAGAACTGTATCAAGCATTAGGAGATGCTACTTCCACAGTTCATTCTTTCTGGATTGTAGTCCAATGTGTTTGTAAGTCAATGAGACTTCCCTTTTGTGATGAGCAGTGCGCTCTAGGTGGTTGGCATGATTTCAAGTGAAATCCCCATTGTAATTATTTCACATACTGCTACAGAAGTATTATTTGATTGTGGGTAGGGTTTCCCACCGTGGTTTTTCTCTTTACCGGGTTTTCCATGTCAAAAATATTGGTGTTGTGTGTATTGTTCTTTCATGCTTTATCTTTCATTGTGTTGGTTTCTTTGTGCTCCAGTATAAAGTTTATAATCTGCATTAAGTGTTATACTTGTGTGAAAAATGATTCACCCCCCCCCCCCCCTCTCAGTTTTCTCCTGATATTAGAACTGTCTAATAGGATACTCCTCCTCCTCTTTCTAGACATGGACTCCTTCTATTCTTCCCATATATGTTGGCATCCCACCTCCTATATCCTATAAAGGGAATCACCCAACATCCTGTATCTCTCAACCTAGTGAGGCTTATTCTGTCCTCTCCCCACTTCAAGGCAAGAAAAGAAGCTTATGTTGATTGATCACCAAGCTTCGTAAGTTTCAAGTCAAACCAAGAGAAATTGTAATGCAAGAGAAAGCCAATGAATTCGTCATGCCAAGGCTCGTGAGATTGCTTCCCAAACCATTTCTTCGCTTGAGATACCAAATGTTGACTTGATCCCATTTGTCCAACCTTTTCCTAGCCCAAGGGAGGAAGTTCATCTTAATCGACCACTTCAAACGTTAAAATTGTCTAAATAAAATGATGATTCATTTCATGTGCGCATTAAAGATCCTATTATGATTAATTTGGATGATGATGATGATATTGATGCTAATACTATTGTTGATGCTAACAACGTGGATACTAATATTTCTAATGATATGTATGATCTTATTGAGATTAATCGTGATCTATCTTTGAGATTTTTGAAAACATTAATCATAGCTCGTAGTGACAAACAAAGTGACTCATCATTGGAGAAAGGTCCATCTAACTTGCCATAGCTCCATCTACCTTGCTTATTGTGGATCCTCTTGAATCTTGTCTACCATCCCTAAATGGTGTTGAGAAAGATTGGGATGCAGATGACTTGCTAGACTAGCCTCACTTGTGTAGTGTATTCTCTTTTATGTGTTTGCCTGCATGTAATGTGCTTCCCTCATGATGTGCTGCTTGATTTTGTCTTTGTGTCATTTTAGAGTCTATTTGGATGACCCTTGTCGCTCTATTGGTGCAAGGCAATAGAGAGGCCGAAAATGTTGTGGCATTCCTCTATTTATATCTAAATTCTTCTATATGTCGTATTCATGTTATGTCGTACATGTTCTATTGCCGTAAATGTGCCCTTGTGTTGTTTACGTGGGGACAATATAAAGTGTTGAGATCTCTCTTTTTGGTCTCTACCATGTTGACCCAAAAAGACTTTTTTTGTTCATCTTATGTCCTCTTCTTCCACTGTGCTCGTAGTTCCACCACTTTTTGGGGATGAGGCCAATTTAATGCAAATTATACTTAATATACATGTTCTTATCAAATTACCATACTAACCTTTATCATGTGCTTTATTTTGCTTGATTTGTCCTTTCTTAGAGGCATATCATTGTGGTAATGTTCTTGTCTTTTGGATGCATGTATGCTACTATAAAGCAATTTCTCCTGGTAAGGTAGACAAAATCGCTTTAATGTGAGGGCATACACTAGGCTCTTTGTTAAACTTTGTGCACATATTGTGAAGTTTGGTTTGTACACTTTGATCACACACCATGACATGCCAACTAAATATTTAGATTACATTGCAAACTAATCCTTTTGTTTTGTAATCTTATGCATTATTTTTTCAATTCAAAAATTTCTCTCAACATGACTCATAGTAAGCATAAGTCTATTAGGCCAAATTAGTCATGCTCTCTCTTTTCTTCAAGTGTTTCTCCTATTGTCTTGATATTAGATTGATAATATCCTAAGTCCTCGGGGGCTTGGTGTGTCTTGACTCTTTAGTATCTTGATGAAAGTTTTTCAATGCTATTTTGTACTTTACCAAGAGTATGAGTTTAGGCTCATGCTCCTGCTAAAGTAGGAGCTAAATGTAGAATTGTAAATAGTATCCCTATACAATTTTAATCCTCATTTAGGCTTTGCCTTGGCATTCTAGCCTTCTGTACTTTGACAATATTTGAATATACTCACACTGACTTTAATTCTCAAATTGCACTTAGCATCTAGTTTGTGGGTCTTTGCTAAACTCTTATTGGCTAGACAAAGGTACCTCAAGTGCCATTATCTTAGAACAAGGGCACTCTAGGCCCCCTTGTATTGACAGAAGGGGCCCAATTTTAGTCTCGAAAATGGTCATAAAATGTGGGTGGGAATTACATTCCCATGTTTTCCTTTTTATTCAAACATGTTTGATGTAGTGGTTTATAAAATCAAGCCTTACCCCCTCATTTGAACATCCATCTAATATATCTAATCAAATCAAATTCACTCTACAATTCAATTCAAGTGAGCAAACAATCAAGCATTTTCAAGACATTGAAGAAGTGGTCAAGCATTTTAGTTTCAAGCATTCAAGATGGCATCCATGATCAAGATTCTATGAATACATCCTACATCCTGCATGACAACATCAATCCTTGCACGAAGAGTTAAAGGCAAGATTCATCAAGGTATAGCATTTCGATTACAAGCATTTCAATTTAGATCTAGCCTCTACCCTCAAAAGGTATGCTTTACACTTTCATTACATTTCAATTATAGGGTTAATTCCAAACCCGAGGTGTGACTTAGGCAAACCCCTATCTACATCATATTTTCTCTTCTTTTTGTTTGTAAGTGATAGTTTCTGGAGTTGTAACTATGGAATTAGGCAAAGTAGATACAGACAATCAGATCCAGCTTTTGCAAGCACAAAAAGTGGAGGAAAAAGTCACTCCACACTCCTTTGTCCCATGAATTTTTGATGAAACTTTTGGGGTAGATTTCGAGTAGCATATTTGTTTCAAAAAGATAAAATTTATCCGCATACAACATTCTAGGAATAGGGTCGTTCAAAGCTCCACTGTCTCGCTTTTTTAGGCTTAGATTCCATTGACAAGTTTCATTCATCTTCTTCATCTTAGATCCATGTTTATAGATTCATATCAAATCTAGAAAGTTACCCGTTCATGTCCATTTATGTCAATTTTCCATCTTTAGCCCTATATCTAACATTCAATTTTCATCTTTTACGGTATGAATTCCACCAAAAACAAAAGAAAAGGAGTTAAAATTAATCAACATTCAACCCTTTTCACACAAAGGAGGTTGAATCTATTGATCTTACTCCTCTCCAATGTAATATTTGAGAAATGGGTCTAATTTGGAGGCCTAAACTTACAAAACCCTATTTCCCTACATCAAAAAACCTTATGAATAATTATTGAAAGTTGATCTCAATTATTCCCAAGGTAGTAAGCTATTATACTCCCAAAACAATGTTTGTTGTGCCCATGGAGATAGCCTACATTGGGTAATTAAGATGATAAATCTCCCATGAATAATTTAATGTTGTGAAATTTTTCAGATAACTAACTGTACCACCATCTACAATACAAATATGAAGTTCTGGAGCTGGATATATAATTTTTTTTAGATGTGTAGCCAAATTTTTGTTGAAGAAGTTATGAGTACCACCCGAGTCTATCAACACTGTTAAGTTCTCTTCTTTAAGAAACCCACTACTTTGAGTGTTTGTGAAGCAATAAAACCAACAAGTGTATGATCGGTTGAGAATCATGTAATTCCTCTTCTTATGCCTTATCACTTTCTAATATTGGTTCTGCATCTTCTTCCTCACACAAACCTTCAAATAGAACAATTTCTTTTCATTGCATTTATGTCCTCAATTATGTTTTCCATAACAATTGAACACAAACCTTTTACTCTCTTGTACTCAATCTATTGTGGTGTCAATCTAGTGGGTTGAGGATGAGAAGGTGTTGAGATTTATTTCCCTTATCCCAGTAACCCCTTGCTTTCTTGAAATTTAATATTTCTCCTCTATCTTGTGTGCTAAGATAAAGACTCATTTGTAGAGTTAGGATTAAACATGTGTACCCCATGTTGAATGTGGTCTTTGAAACCTCCCGAAACAAGTCATTTAATTTATTCTCTATAATTGTATCCACTCTCATAGATAGATTTTGAAATTATTGAATACAATCCTCTACATATCCTATTTTCTAAAGTTTAGCTAGTTGGATGAATAAGTTGTTAGTCACACTATTGCTATATTGTGATTGTATCTCCTCTATAAAATATGACCACGAGATCCCTTTTCTGTAGTTGAGTACATAGCCATTGAGACAAAATTAATTGCTCAAGCTCTAGATAGAAGGATGTAATAATTAACTTTTGTCCACTTGGTATTTGATGAACATAAAAAAAATCCTCTATTTGATTTATCCATATTAGTGGATCATTTCCATCAAACTTTCACATGTCCACTTTTGGTATCCAATTCCTATCCCAAATGAATATTAAAAATTGAATCAAGATTCTCTAACCTGAATGATTCACCTTGGTTGCTTGAGACGTCCTATCTTGATCCATTCATATAAATAGTTAACATGATCCTTATGTCAGATAAACAGACTCCTAGATTTTGTATGTCACCTTGTAGTCGAAATATATATCCCCCTTCTATAATGAGATTTCTTCCTTAACCTTTTGATTTATTCATTGGGAATAATATCCTTAAGTGTTCCATCATCCTTATCAAGGGTTTTTCTTGGTGTGGAAAAATTCCTTTTGCCTCTTATAGAAGGCCCTATCATGATGAAAAATATAATTTTGCAATAAATCACTCAAATGAAATCTAAATAGTGTGAAACTTTTGTTGCAACTTTTTAGGGCCAAAATAACACCTACCTAGAAAAATCTCGACGAAATTGGCAGATTTGCAACCTTGAGAGTGAAATTATTGGAAACTCTAATTTCACAATAAGTCACCTTTTTTGTTCGATTTTCTCTAAAAAATGTACTATAGTCTCTTGAATTATTACCTCAAAATCCCTTTAAAATTTATGAATAAATTCACTTAGATCTGTGAGATACGTGCTTCACAAAATGTTTGGGTAGGAACCCTAATTCCACAATAACTCAATTATATTTCAATTACTCTAAAAATTGGATTGAAGATGCTTCAATATGTTCTTAAAAACCTCTTTAAAAATAAAATAAAAAATCCACTCGTTTGAAAGATATATGATTTCCTAAATGATCTCCAAAATTGAAGAAAATGCCTTTGTTGGCAACAATGCAACAAACTAAGAGGGGGGGGGTGGGGGGCGGGGCGGTGAATCAGTTTGCTCTCAAACTCTACACAACTCAAACTTAAATTCAAATATGATAATAAATAGTAAAAGCATAACTCAACACCACATCAATAACACACATAACACCAAGATTTTTGACGTGGAAAACCCGGTTAAGGGAAAAACCACAATGGGAACCTACCCACAATGAGATAGTACCCTATTAGGAGTAAATACATAAATATTACAATTGGAAATGCACATGCATTTAGGCACACTGCCTAGAGCTCATTGCTCAAATCATAAAACAAGAAGGGCTACAACCCTGAGGAAGGCTCACGACCTTACAAAAAGATTTAGATTACATCCGGAGAATCATGAACTGATGAAATAGCATCCCCTCATGCCTGTTTACACTTCCAGTTAAGCACATATACCCAAACTCTGCTCTTTCACAGTTCTGCACACTCTTTCACACTTCTTCGTTGCTACTTAAAGATTAGATCAATGTTCGCACACATAGATACATCTCTCAAATGAATTTTACATATATTTTTTACAAATCATCAACCTATATTTCAAGATTGGCTAAACCCTCAACACAAGTTACAAAACAATAACCTCACACGCTACAACAATACATGCGGACCAAAACAATGTCGGCTAAGGCATGGTCTGGACCTAAACCAATACCGCAAGTATGCAACACCTCCAACAATTACACCTCAAACATCTGTAACATGTTACAATCATCATGAATATCACATAACACGAAGAATACCACTGGATCAATAAAATGATCAATAAAACACAGAACGATCAATGCAGACCAACAACACATATATAACATGATCTAGAAACATCCACAAGCAATGTGAATCACCACAACAACAACCACAACATCACCACTTACTAGAATCTTCATCATCATTATACTGAACCTCAAGAACATACATTGAATTGACTGTCAAATTGAAAGATTCACTTGCAGACCTCCAAATCACGAACCATTTGAATTGAGGACACATATGAACGTCCCAAACACTCTGCTAAATCTGCAAACCAAGATATAACAATTCTAGAGCAATGCGAAGCACAAACTAGAATACCGAACAACACAAACAACTGAATATCAACCATAATACTGGATCTCAAAACTTAATCAAAATATCATGCAGACCTTTGAAACTCCTGCTGAATCAACTAGAGATAAGTATCTCCAAACCCATTAAATGACAACAAATCATCTGCAACACATTCACCAAACCAACTCATTTAATCTGATTGCAACATTGGAATACACATAAGAATATGTTGACATCAATGACAAAACATCATTCCAATAACCTTCTCAACAATATCCAATAGCCTTGCCTTTACATTTTTAAAATCTCTTGAAATCTATTTACTTATGTTATATAGACTTGATAGTGCTTAGAGATACAATTAGACCTTATTATGCTATGTAGGGAAGACAATTTGCTCTCATCATTTTGCCTCAGTGAAATCCTTGGATTGATTTAATAAGTTTGAATAAAGTGGAAGACACACTAAGCAAAATTGTAGATGCCTATGTTTTCATAATGATCTTAGATGATGTAAACATTCCCTAAATAATGCTCTAATAAAAAATATGAATGCTTTCTACTAGATAATAGATCTATTTGATGGATATAGGATAACGTGTGTGTCCTAAATGAATTGAGTTTTGTCTTTTTATACAACACCCTATCATCACAATTTGAATGTTTGGTAATTGAGTTGAAGGACACAGACTAGTTGGAAGTAGGTTGGCTTTGGGCCTATCATTAAATTTGAAATTAGAATTTTGAGGTTCAAAGTTGTAATTGAACTTCTAAATCTGATTTAATACAATATTGTAGCTTTGATTCAAGACAATAGACAACAAATCCAAATGATGGGTTCATACCACTAGGGAATGCGAACTTAGAATAAGGTAAGATAGAAGTTGTATACCATCTCTTATACATAAGTATCATTTAAATTTCCACATTTGAAACAAACAATCAAAATAAGTTCAAAACAAATGATGAAAGGTAATAAGAATGTACTTTTCAACCTCCCAACTCGTAAATTTTATTCTTGTTTGTCAAAATTTTTAATTTTTTTTATTTAATTGTATTTTTTTTAAACATCACATTTTGAATCACATTCTACAATCTATTACCAAAATGAAGAATTAAACTTTAAATATATAATACCTCGAAATAAAAATGTTGTTCCTCAATATATAAAATTTTGAAATTCAAGAGCGTGGGAAAAGATTTGAAAAGGGCACTTATTGATCCTTGGGCCTATGTTTATTGAATTGCTAAACAAAACCATTCCATCTAGAGTTTTCCACAATTGTCTTTAGAAGCCTTCAAATTGTTTTTAAAATGTCTTAAAATTGTCACCAGAAAGTTTTTTAAAATTTCATTTTGTGAGATTCTTCTGTACTCTTTCTCCGGAGATCACAACACTATTTTCATAAGAAACTCAGTTAAGCTTGCAAATCCAACGAAAACACAACAAAATTACCTTGCAAATCCAACGCAAACACAACAAAATTATCAACTTCAACTATGTCTTGTTCAATCCGTACAGTCATTATGCAGTACTTTTCGAAAATATTTCTACAGCTAGCCGCTCTGAGGAACGTTATGTTAGAGCGACCCGGAAAACGTACAACAGGAGGTACAAGGTCCGACTCTTCGCATGCTACATTTGCAATTGAATTTGCAGCCACTCAGCGGAGTCTCCAGTTGAAGCTGCTCTGAGAATTTCACAATGGAATCTAAGCTTGCATTCACAAAAGACACAATTTTTACCATAGCATTAGTAATATTCTGGTATTCTTCCAACATAGGGGTTTTACTCCTAAATAAATATCTTCTGAGCAACTATGGCTTCAAATACCCTATATTTTTGACTATGTGTCACATGACGGCCTGTGCGTTGCTGAGTTATATTGGAATTGCGTGGTTAAAGATGGCGCCGATGCAGAGAATTCAATCGCGGCATCAGTTTCTGAAAGTTTTTGCGCTGAGTGTGATTTTTTCGGTCTCCGTGGTGGGCGGGAACATTTCGCTCAGGTTTTTGCCGGTTTCGTTTAATCAGGCAGTTGGAGCAACCACACCGTTTTTTACGGCGCTTTTTGCTTATTTTATATCGTTTAAACGAGAGGCGTGGGTTACCTATGCCACGCTTGTGCCTGTTGTGGCTGGAGTCATTATTGCCAGCGGGGTAAGTTTCTTTCTATGGATTTTTAAATTTGAGTGTCTTACTGAATCATAGTTGACGAGTGCTGATTTTTGACTTGGTCCGGGTTCAAAACTCCGGAAAAAATTCGGAATTTATAAAAATATATATCTATGAATTGTATTTTAATAGCATTTTCAACATATTTAGGCTTAACGCAATGAATGCAGATACTTACCCCGATCTATCTGGGCTAATGCAAATCTTTTTCCAGATAAATTTCTTGAAGTAAGACTGTAAGATAAAATTCAAAATAAAGAAAAATCAAAATCTGCTTCAGACCAGTCCATTGATTCAACATGGAAAGCTTCAAATCTATGCGTTTTCATAGTTTCAAATTATTCAATAGTTTTTGGAAAGAAGAGGGTGTTAATTAATGATATCAGATTTTCAGAATTCATAATTGTAATAAATGTTAAGTTTCTAGATTAGATTACGTGTTAATTTTTGTATCAAGGTTTTGAATCACACTCTGTGATCCATCATTCTCATAATAATACAGAAATAAGAAACATAAAGTGACAAGTTGTAGATCAGACCTGAACTAAAAAGAAGAGGGGAGGAGAGGTGACACAAGGTCCAAAGCAGGGATACCAAATAAAAAAAAGAAAGACAAAAAAAATCCGTTGTCTTTCAAAAGAGAAAAAGAAAAGAAATATTAATACTAAAAGAAAATTACTTAATATTAAAAAATACTAATAAATAACATATAATAATGAAACTTGAAAATAATAGATGAGCACAACCAATAAAGAACAAGATAATAAAATAAGCGAAAAAATAGATATTATATAAAAAACTTGAAACGGTATATAAAATAAGAATTAAAAAGTTCTTAAATAAATATGCTACATATCAAACAGATCTAAAAATGTTATATATGAAAATATAAAAAGGAAATATATAAGTAGATATATAGTAAGAAATAAACAAGAAAACAATTAAAATTACATGGTGTTGTCGGCATTCATCAGAATTGCTTGGACACCAGTTACATGGCTTACTTCCAACATACATAAAAAATGTGGTTTAAAGTTTAAACTGTTCTCGATCTACCATAGTTTGGAATATATAACTAATAGAGATGCGTTAATGGTGGCCCATTGAAAAAGCTTTGGATTTTTAATGGCCCTATGATTGGGTGACAATTTTGTAAACCTTTATAATCTGCATACAGAGCACTTCTAAAAACTAAAAGAAAATGCTGATATCATTTGGAATTACAGGGGAACCAAGTTGGGAGAAAGATAATCTCAAACAGTGAGGTTGCTGTTGGAAAATTCATTGCATATTTTTCTTTTATACAAATTTTACGAAGGAACAAACATAATAGCATTTCCTATCATATTCTCCAACCTTCCTAACAAATTATATTTGTCTTTTTTCTACCTACTACCGCTCCTAAGCTTCCTTATTCATTCATTGACACAAAAACCTATGAACACCCCCATATACTTTCTTATCATATCATCTACAGTCATTATTTGGACACTAATAAAGACAAATCAGATTTGGGAACTGTTGTCACATAAAATTGTACCCCGGCTGGAGCCTGGTTCAGCATTCCTATGACACAATGGAAACAACCTCAAAGTGTGGGACCTTTACAAGTGAGGTTGTATTTCTGGAGAAGGTTGGCTTCCTTTCTAATCTAGATGCAGAGTATTAGTCCAACCCAACACTTAGAAACCCTACTCTCATCCTATTCTATGCACTTGCAAGGGAAAAGAGAAAGAGAGAGAATGCAAAAAATGAAAGGGGAGGTGATGCATCAAGATTAGGTGTTTAGCTTCATGCTTAAAACATCACAATGCATCAATGAAACAATCTGAAATCACACGGTCCTCTATTCCACTAACTTCTAGGGGTATATATGGAGGTTAGGGCTTGGTAGGGCTTTGGCAGGAAAGATGATATTCATAGCCAACACTTGCAGATGTAATTAACACAACATATAGACATAGAAAATAGCAAATGTAGAATCAGACACGAAGGTTAGAATAATTTACATAGCATATTTAAAGGAGAGAAGAGGTCAAATGATCATTTTATTTATACAGAGGCACAAGCTTGTTTAGAGTTGCAGAATGTATAAGAATACATTGTCTGCCAGAGAAACTAAGAAGAACCAATCCTTTACAATGAGGCTTAACAGCCTATTTATCATCTACTGGAAGTAGGAAGAGCAAAGGCATGCCGAGAACCAAAAACCTTAGTTCCATGTGCCCTCTGGCAAATCTGGCAGGAGCCCCATTGAATCTAATCTTGGATGATTGAAGAGGCTAGATAGGACATGTCTCTCAAAGGAAAAATGCTTTGGCATTGAAGATATTTGAATTAGAGTGTAGGGCAGAGGAGGATCACCCACAAAATCACGATCTTGGAGGGTTCGAGGCAACAAAGATGTTTGCAAGCTTTGAACGAGCATGGACCTCATCTCTTTTTTCAAATCCACATTAGGGGCATTCAAGATGTCTGCAACTCCAAGGGTTCCGGGAAATGGTGGTTGGAATGGTTGTTAGATCTTAATGGTGATCACTGCGCTTCATAGTCACATTATCAGGCTTATTCCTATGAACAAAGGCTTAGAGGTAGCCATTCTTCAAATTTGAATGTGAAATGTCAATTTGAATTTGGTGTCAAAGATCAATGGTGGGCACAATGTTTATCTAAATTTGAATAACACATTGAAAGCTATTGACCAATTTGTACCTACCACGAAGAAGTAAAACTTTACACTTCATCGGTCAAGGCCCATAGAGCAGACAATCTCCTTTGAGCAAGATGGACATGTGTCGGCCTATTGTGCTATTGTGAAAGTTGTTGGGCTTGGCCTCTTGCCTTCTGCAATCATGCAAAATGGCACCACATGGGCCACACTATCAGAAGCCTCGCTTGAATAAGCTTGGACACGTTGGTGGGCTCACGCCACGTGTTGTGGTTGCGCACCATTGCAGCCCAAAGTGGGCTAGTCATTTAGAGTCTTGTGAACGTGCGATAAGGAGCCATGTGGATAAGTGGGGACCACCTCCTCTGGCCAAAGAAAAAAGGAATGTTGGGGGGGGGGCTCGCCTTTGACAAAGAGACACGCATCACAAAAACGCACCATCATGGTCGCAATCGGGCCAACTCTTTGGAGTGTTGCGAATGTACGATAAGGTGCCATGAGGACAAATGGGGACCACCTCTAGGGTGCCTAATGGGATGACTTAGGAATATTAGGGCATGTGATCAATTGTTGATAGGTGGTTGCGCTAGGAAAAGGGGCTTGCCACTTCGATAGTATAAAAAACTTAAGTGATTGGGAATGAGCATTGACAAGTCAATGATGGATTAGAACTTAAAGCAATTAGAGCCAAAGGGTTTAGAGTTTTGGCCAGGGTAGAAGAATAGATCTCTCCTGATGTGCATGATAAATCCCAGCTCTACGAGAATTTCACTAGGTGACATGAGATGTCAATATGAAACTTGGTCAAAGGTTTGCCTTAAATTTCTATCTACCCTTCTATTCAAATTGACCCTGAAATTAAAAAATTCTCCTTAGGCCCTTTAATTATTTTCTAAATTTATTATCCAAGGTCCTACACCATACCATCATCCTTCTTGGGTTGGAAAAGTTGTGTGTGATTGTTTAGGTTAATAATTTTTTGATATTCATGTACTTGCTTCTTTAGATGTTCTTTTCCAATAAATAAATATTGTTTGAGAAAATGTTTTTTAAGGTGAAACATTTTATGTTGAAGATCTTCACAATTTCCATGGGTGTGCTCTTTTTGCTGCTGCCATTTGATTGCTTCATCTTCTTGTTTGTATACCTTGTCATTTTCATAATAGGAATAAATCACAAATATTAAAGTTTGGTGAAATGTCTAGTCCATCTGGTAATTCAATTTCATATGGATACATTGATTTTTTTTGAAAAATCCCTCAAGGTCCTATCTTTTTATATCTCAGCTTTTATATTACCCTTAGGAAATTGTACTTTCCTTAAATGCACCATAACCCAATCCTCTTCTTTGAAGGTCTTGAACCTCCTTGTAGTTTGTGTATCCAATTTATATTTTGGCTAGTCCTTTTAAATTGTTCTTCAATTGTCCAATGAAGTTGTTGTCTCTGTTCAACAAAGGCCTCCTCATCATCACTCTTTCTTTCTTTAGATAGCAAATAACAAGATCTATAACTCGCTTAGGCTCTTTCTATACACAATATGAAATGGAGCATAATCTGCCCCTTTTGTTCACAAAATTATTGTAGATAGTTCATCTTGAGGCAACTCTAGATTCAACTGTTTTCGTTTATCTCCTACTACGCACCTTAGTAAATTTCCTAATAAGCTGCTCATAATTTCATTTTGCCCATCTGTTTCCAGGATGAGGATGACATGGGCCGAGGGGACATGTTTTTGGTGTAGTTTACCTTAGTAAATTTCCTAACAAGCTGCTCATGATTTCATTTTGCCCATCTGTTTCCAGGATGAGGATGACATGGGACGAGGGGACATGTTTTCGGTGTAGTGTTTTTTTGTTTTGCCATTTTTTAGGGGGTGATTAAAAAATAAGGAAATTTTAAAAGTATAAGGAATTTCAAATATTCATATGATAACATTGATAAAGCATTCATCATAGGCATTATAGAACCTTAATGCTTAACATTAGACTTGAATTGAGATTTCACATTAGAATTGACAAACAAATTAACAAACTTTAATAGTTTTATTGTCAATGTGCATATATATTATATAGAATTACAACAAAATACCTGAAGGTTGCAAGTTTTATCCACAAGTTGACAAAAACATAGAAAATATTTAGCTGTCCCTAATCAACATCTGCCTCTATAGGTTTGCATCAAAATTGAAGTCCCAAGTCTATCATGGTGCAAATTGTAAGAGAGGTTTGTTGGGGTTAAATGGGGCCTTTTACATAGTTTTTAGGAGTTCAGAAGGGCATTCTGTGTTTCCCTGTCCTTCTGTACTAAATAACACAGTTTACTTGGTTTAGCATTTCGTCAAACAATTGGCAGGCTGTCAATGGAGGTCTGATTTTTTTTCCCTTTTACTGCAGATTTCCTGTGGTTTAGTTGTCCTTGTTGCGTTTAAACTGTTCTTTGTGCATCCATTTATTCACAAGCTCATTGGCAATAATTTTACAATCAACAACTAACTGATGAACATTGTTTACATCCCATTTCAATTGATAATAATTCATATCAGAACTAACAGTAAGCAAATGCTATTGTTTCAAATTTCCAGCATTTACCCAAACACTATTACAGTTCTTTCTCCCTAGAGCACAATATTGATCATAAATTCAAAATTCAATAATAGTTATAGTGGCAAGTGTAGTAGCTAGGAACCTGGAATAAAGTAGTTTGCTGAGAATCTCCTTGAGACCTTACGTCCTGTTGTGACCATTTCACACATCACCCCATTGCTAACGGGACCCCCTCTTTTCCTGCTTCCTGCGTTGTTAGGTTAGGGTTTTGGCTAATTAGTGGGCAATTTTGTGTTTCCCGTTCCCGGGTCTCGGAGTTTTGATCATGCCTAGTGCCGTTTAGGGTTTTTGAGATTATAGGATCAAGTGCGTAAATTGAGATTTTAATGATCCTAGTTTTGTCTAAATGTTGACCCTTTTGGAGCGTTAACTTGTTTTTAAATGTCCTCGTTGGTGATTTTAAGTTCTAAGGTGTTTTCAAACCTTTTGGAGCTCTTTTCTTGCTCCTAGAGAATTATTCAAGTTGATTTCGCACCTTGTCCCGATAGATTCCCTTGTGTTACATTCCAATTTCTGATGAATTTGCCTAAGTCCAGTTGAGTCTTATTAAGTTTTGAAGTTTCTGAATGATTTTGAGTGGAAAAATCATCATTTTCCGAAGTAAAATCCATATTCTAAGGGTTAAAAGGTCAAAATTTCATGATAGAGGTGCTTTTCCCCTCATATTCTTGACTACCCATGGTTTTCCCCACTCAAAATCTGGACTGGACATGGATTTCCCCTGAAATCCATACTTGCCTCATTTTTCCACCACTGTGAATCCATACTAAGGTCGTTTTTCCCCTGGAAGCATTAAAATTTGACTAAGTGTCAAGATTTATCCTGACTACCCACGATTTTCCACCAGGGAGGTATGGATAGGTTGTGGATGACGTTTGCATTCATTCCACACCTGGGTCGATTTTCCACCAGGTCTTTGTGACAAGTTTTTGAGGATTTTTGTGTGGATTTTCATCTAGACTCATAGCGATTTTCCACTGAGAATGCATTTCATGATTTTGAGTTTGGATTTTCATCCAGACTGAGGTCGTTTTTCCACTAGTGGGGTATTTCTGGGTGATGACTTAATTTTAAGTGGAGTTTTTCACTCCACACTCATCTCGATTTTCCCCTAGCCCCATTTTGTGCACATTTGATAATTTTTGAGTCCGGAATTTCATCCAGACTGGGATCGATTTTTCCCTAAGGGGATATTTGACGATTTTTAAAGTGATTTTGTGAGGATTTTTTAATCCTTACTAGGATCGATTTTCCCCAATTGGCCCATTTTGGATTTAAATTGAAATATATTAATAAATGAGCCTCATTTTAATTGTCTTTAATAAAAGGCAATGATTATTTAAAAGATCAAAGCAATTAATAAATGATTTGCAATGAGCATTTAATGTTTTCAACCTTCTAGAAGCAAATTAGTTTCACCCAAGCAAGTATAAGAACACGTGTTTTATCCCACATTGCTTGTGTGGTGAAAATTGGTGATGAAAGTAAGTTTAAAGGGAGGAGTCCAGCATTATTTTATTATTAAGTTTGCCAGGTGGATTCCATGCAAGGGCGATTTTCTCCATAGTTGGCGATTTTGGAGCAAGTGTTCAAGTGAAGTGTTAGATTGAAGACTTATTTCTTCCTCCATTCCAGCCAGCTGGACAATCCACTCCATTGCTGCCATTGAAGCTTGTTGACTCCATTGACTTCAGATTTTCGATTTTTTGGGGAGTTAGCGATTTTTTCCATTTGGCAACTTTGATCATTTTAGAGGGCTCCTACCTCTAAGTTGACGATTTTCCTTGGGGCTGCTATTTTTACTGCTGTTATCAGATTGGTTTGATGCCATTGAACTCCCCCCCCACCACCCCCGCCACGATTTTTGTGTTTGGGGTTTCATCCCCAAACAAAGGTGATTTTCCTTGATATCGCTTGGTTGGTTGCTGTTCTCAGACCATTTTCAGATCATTGTTGGCAGATTGGTGTGCATTGAAGATCATTTTCAGATTTGTGGAGGATGGCGCCATAGTTGGGAAAGTTTGATTTTTATTTGGCAAGTGTTTGGAACTTTGGAGCATATTTTGGTGGATTCCATGCATGTTTGATGCCACCATTGTTCCCTACTTGCTTTCATTGCCTCAGATCTGAGTTTTAACACCATTGCTTTAGCTGGTTTGACCTCCATTGTTGGCTGTACATTCATTTTTCAGACTTAACTTTTATTGCCCAGCCAGCTGCAACTTTAGCGATTTGTATTTGGAGACATTTTGGAGGCATTTTGGGATCATTTTCAAACCATTGGAGGGCTGTCTCAGGTCTGCAACTGTGTTATTGGCTGCTTGTCCTCAGATATTTATCTTTTACTAGCCATACGTATGCCCCCAAGATTGGTTATTTTCATCATCAAGACTGATTTTTATCAAGTTGGTGCATAGTTTTGGATGATTGCAACATGTTTTGAGAGGCTAATTCATATAGTTGCAGGTTGTCTTCAGATTTTTGACCTCCATTGTTGACTGCGGAATGTGTTTTCAGACATAAATTTGTGAAAACACAACCTTTCGCACCTTTCCCTAGTCACTCTTAATCCGGTATACTCCTTTGCACTATGATTTGTACAAAATTTCTAAGTATAAGGAGGTGTTGATTTCATGAGGGTTTCATACCCTATTCTTGTCACATTTTGTGTTTAAATTGTTAAGATCTACCTAGAGTGTGGACTATTTTCCTGACTTCATGCTCTAATTAGCCTAAATCATTAGGAAGTCAGGAATTCTATTAAGAATATTATATTTTTCCTAAGTTTTAACTTCAAGCTTCGTACAGGTGCGATGTCGAAGTTCGGATTTAAGGAAAGAAGAGAACAACAAAAGATATTGGAGACTGGAATCTATCCAAAATCCAAGATGTCATCCAGATGGAAGGAGATTATGGATACAAACATGCTTTTTCTGATATTGAACCTGATGCGACAGCGGATGTTCGGAGTTGGAAATCGGATTCCTTCCCCAACGTATGTAAACATTATGAAGAGTGGTATTTTTCAAGCCGTTGGATTTCCATAGTCCATACAATGCAGTGAGCTTATCCTGGAGTGATCCTCGCTCGCGAATGATCAAGGTTCCTAAGGGCGTTGTCATTGCCTACCTTGCTAAGGATGCGATTGCTGAGGTGTTTGGAATTCCACGCGGAGCAGATATGAAGAATGCAACTAAGGATGAATATGAAGAGCGGTAGATGAAGAAGATGGATGCGTGTAAGAGTATAATAAACAAAGAGTGGATGATTGAGCCTCGACTTCATCATTCCAAGGCTCCTAAGACACTCGTGTGCACAGACTTCAAAGAGGAATATAGTGATTTAGTATTCGTGCTCAACAGAGTGATGGGGACGCCACAGGGTGCAATATTCGATGGATGGATGTTCTACTTCATCCAGAATTGTCTTAGAGGGACATTGATAAATTGGTATAGAATCATAAGTGACAATCTGGACTTTCAGCGGAGGAATGTAGAGAAGTCCAAGTCTTTCGCCATGACTTCCTACTTGGTATACTTGCTTGCACGGTTTGTTTCATACAAAGGATTTATATGCAAAGGTGAAGTCGGGAATGGGCAAGGACAATTCAGGAGTCATGCGTGTTATCCCTAGCTGAACATGTATAGAATTGAAGACTATAAGAGAGTGAATGACGCATTCACCATGTACATCACGCGGATGCTACAAGGCGGAATCCACAGAAGATTGTCCAAGGAGGCAACAGAGCTAATAGAGAAATATGGATCGTGGTATATTCAGTTTCCCACTTCCACGTACCTTAGGATTCATGGGTTTCAATCTGAACCCTACAAGCTTCCTATGTATCCGTTCGACAGAATGATCTTGTTGGAAGTGGTGAGACAGCTTCTAGAGTTTGATTCCATTCAAAGAGAGAAGCATAGGACAGGCATGACATTCCCTATTTCAGTTGGGAAGACGTTGGAGGTTTACCAGTCTGTCTTAGCCGCTAGCACTACGAGTGAGGAGCTTGCATTCTATCGATTTGCAACCTTCAAGAAAAGAGAAAGATTTGATCCAGATAAGAAATTCGGAAGGATCAGGGGAGAGAAGTTCATCCACAAGGTAGACATAGAAGATTATTGGGCCAACCTGATGGACAAGCAGGCAGTGAAGAGACGAATGTGGTCCAGAATGTCAGTGGATTTCATGAGGAAGTGTGGATTTTTCCTCATTCTTGATCAGGTGTTAGATGACAGGGATCATACGCATCCACAGTATGAAATGAAATGAAGAAGACAATCTAATTGCCTAATTGGTCAGAATCAGAAGACATTGATGTGAATGTATTGATGAGAGAGGTCTTGAGTTTCTCCTATACGTGGGTAGATATTAAGATGAATAAGTTAGTTGATATGTGTGTTTCCTTCACTTATGAAAAGATCAAGCCAAAAGAATCTACTTTCGAAGATGATCAAAGGACTATCAGTGATGTCAAGATTTAGGCAGATGAAGAGAGTCAAGCTCCCAAGAGAAGGAAAAACACAGCACGAGGAGTCAAGGCAAGAGGGAAGAAGATTGAGGAGGTCAAGAAGAAGAATCAAAAGACTATCATTCCTTCACCACCTCTCAGTGTCTCATCAATTAAGGAAATTGAAATAACAGAACAGGATAAGGAAACCCAGGAATGTTCCAAAATAGTGATACTGCTAGAGAATATTCAGGAGTTACATGCCATAGCGACATCTGCTCCACCAAATGAGAATGATGATCAACCGGGATCCCCTACTGTCCTTTTGGAGGTTAGTTTGGGAAACGAGATATATGATTTGACCAAGAGTAATCCTGATGATGATGACAATGTTATCTCGCCATTGAGAGGACTTGATCGAGATATGTGTCTCGATGATGGTATGGAGATGGCCGCTATTCTTGATTGGCTGATGAGAAGTATGGAAAAGAGTAAGAAAATGATATAGGTATAGCCTATTGATAACATTGATGACTACTTAGCTAGGAGCAATAAGGAGAAAGAACCCAAAAGAGTTGAGATTCTGTCGCACATAGCTAGAGATGAGATAGGAATGCGGATTGCGCAGGTGGCTGTTCCTATTTGAGGTGTGACAACGGACATTACTAGTCCTATGGATTTCCAGATTACTTCAGTTGCCCTTGGTGATAACCTAAAGGGGATCAGCGCAAGGTTAGATAGAGAAATTGAAGAGAAGGAGAAGTACAAAGAAGAGAATATCAGACTTAGAGAGTATATTGCGGGGATAAGGCGTGAGAATCCCACCCTTATTTCCCCTATTGCAGTTGATCATGGACTGCATTCACACTATGAGGCAGCAAGAGATACACTCTCGGAGGTGGAAAAGTGGATTGAGAGTGCAAGAAAACAACAGATGATTTCCTTACTCAGTTTGTTCAGGCATATGATAGGACAACAGGGCTCATGTTTAGAATCCAGTATTTGGAGGGAGTTTGGGAAGAATTCCGGCATATTTAGGAGAAGACTATTCCACGCCTCAGAGCTTTGAAGAAGATTCCTAAGTCCACGTTGATCAGCGAGAACATTGTGCACAGTGGAGACATGTATGATTTTCATGGCTGGTATTGTTCATTGGCTGTGAAGAAATCAACTTATGAGAACGCCCGGTTGAGTTGTACGAAGATGGAAGGATTGATTTAGGACATTCAGACGAAGATCCTTGCCTCAATTGAGGAGTTATTGGGTGTTGATGTTAGTGATGCTAGTGGTTTACATTTAGCCGAATTAAGAGACAAGATGAAACTTATGTATTTTTGTTAGTTGGACTCTTTGAAGAAGAGTCAGATGGATGATTTGGTCTCTTTGTTGATTCATGTTCATAGTTCGCAGAAGTTCATGCCAAATTGGGAGGACACTTTGGACGTTTGCTCGAATTCACTGGACGTGATTGATTTTCAGCAAGATACCTTGCTTAGCATTTCCATGGAGGAGTTAGATTCTATATTGGCTAGATTCTTGGAGTATGCTAGGAGAGAGAGAGATGCAAGGAGGAATCTTCTAGAAGATTCCCTATTTGATAACTAGGTATCTTTTTATTGGGCCATATGTTGGTGGCGCCATTTTGATGTAAACCCTAATTAGGGCAATTCTAGGGTTTTGTTGGCATGATCTTGGCCATTGATCTTGTATCAATCTTGACCATCCATTTTTGTAAGAGACTCTATATATACCTCCTTGTCTCTCATTTGTAAGAGAGTTTTTGTAGAATTGTTGGTATATGCTGCAGCTATTTGAATCTAAATCATTGTTCAATTGTTGGCGATTTTGCTCTTCAAATGTTGTCTTTTCATTCATGGTTCTCAATTCCTCCAAGTTAGATTAGAATTTATTTTCATGTTTGTTAGATTGAATGAAAGATTTGTTGAATATATTTGTGTGGAATCCTTAATCCATACCACTAGCCTCTTGCTGCTGGTAAGTGCGCTTTGTGTGGTCGACTGGAAATTTGAGTAAGCTTAACTTCAACTATTACGCGTCCCTTGACAAACATCAACTTGGATGGTGTCAACGTTTGATGGTAATAGCCTGAAAATCCTTGAGTATACCTTAGACGATTGCACTAAGCCTGTGTCAATACTTGTTAGTGAGACCTTGCCTAGTTTGATTCCACTAAATTTGTTCATCATTTCCTACATTCTTAGGCCTAGAATAGACTCCCTGAACCCTATTCCTTTTGCCCATTTTTTTAAAGTAAGAATTAAGTCCAGAGCTACATTGCTAAATCCTAAGTTGTCAGCACACCTATTTAGCATATTTCATGATCGAAGAAGATAATCCTAACATTTGCGTAAGTCCCCAGGTGAGCACAACAATTCACATCGACCATTGAGTTACCCACTCGTCAAGACCTAACATGTAGAAACCTTGGAATCATTTTAGTTGATCTTACCCTTAGTGTCTGAGGTGATTTTGTTCAAGAGAGGGAAAATTACTTTGGTATTTTATTCTGAAATGTTATGTGCATAAAACACACATCAACACGTCCCAACAACAATCTCCATTCACACCACAACAGCTGTAGGCACTTGAATTCCACGCCACTAATTGAAGAGACTCCAAATAGACCCGCTACCTCCTATTCCCTTCACATGCCTAGCACATATACAATGTATTCGAAGGCCACGCACAAGAGTTTATATTCGACCAGCAGGTAAATGTATTATGGCTGTCTATGTTTGAGAGAACACACCCAATCAAAGGTGTCAATCATGTCAGTCCTGATGCATTATACATGCACAACAAATATTACAGTTCATGCCCAACAAAAGAAGACTATGAGCGCCCAACAACTATGAAATACGCCCAACTCCTAACACCTCTGCCTAGTTCCCACTTCTCACGCCCAACACCTATCAATTCGACCAACTCTAACTAACGACTAGCAATCTTCAGGAATTTTAATCGATATATATAAATCTTAGCACAGACAGTGTTGTGGGAGATGGAAAAAATGCTGTTTCCCTTCTGCTACACCCAGCCAAGTTTCCAGACCTAGTGCCTCTGCATTCCAAGAATTTGTTCCTCCCAACCCTGCGACTTTCTTCTTGCTGAATATAATATGAAATTTGACTGTAAATGCAAACCTTAAGCTGTTAAGAAATAAACTCTTACCAAGATACAATCACTGTGATTCCTTCATGTTTGAGGTGTCCGTCGACCATTGCCATCTCCTTTTTTAAAACAGATCTGCAATTTAAATTGAAAGATTTCCTAGATTTGGTCTTCCACAAATGTGGGAAATGTTTCCAGTGAGGGTGTACGTCCCCAAAAGCCAAGAAGATTTCCAGATTTCTCTAGAAACTCAGTTTCACAAATTGCAAGAACACAATTTTCAAGATGTCTTTTCTAGCATTAAATGCCCTTATTTAAGACTTCATTTGGGCTCCAATCCTAATGCACCAATAATGTGGGATAAATAACTTCCTTTGAAAATATCACTTCTCACTTAAGTGAATAAAATGAACCTTTTAAAAATAAAGTGACTTTATAAATAAATGTACTTTAATTTAATAGTCACTTTATTAATTTAAACTCCCTTTTTTCCTCTGAAAATGCCTCTTTCAATAATATAACAATATTTTGACACTTAAGGTCATTGTTTTATGCGCCCAAGGTTTAAAACCTTTCACCTTGGTTCCAACGAGCTATAACACTAAGGTTGGAATTAAATATTTTAATTAAATTTAAGCAACCTTAGTAAAATAATGAAAATAACTCATTAATGCACCAAATTTGCGAAAACTTGACATAACACATCAAAATCAAGTTCTGATGGCACTAGAGTGATCCTGATGACGAATAATAGCAAACGAGGCCGGTCGGGTGACTTAATAAAAATAGACGGCTTCTCCAAGATTCTTGGAGACCAATCCAGAGGCGAGAAATCACTTCGGAAAGTGGCGTATAACTCCAGTAAACCAACTGAGCTCATTGGAAACATCAAATTACTCATCTGAACAAGCTGACGTGAACCCAGAATGTCAGCTACTAAAGCTTGCTAGAGAAAATGAAAAATTGGGGACATTACACATTCAAATGGATTACTTAAACTTGCGCTACCACTCCCAGTAGAACCCCTAGTGCAGCCATTCTTCTACAAATTCTACTTTTTTAATCCATTTGAACTTCAATCTCTTCATTCTCACTAGTCCCACCATTGCTCATTGTTTCTTTTTCTTAAATATTTAAAACACAACTGTAAGTGCAAATATATACAAAAAATAAACAAAAAAATCCTTTCCAAGTGTTTTGGAATTTAAAAACAAAATGCAAAGGAATTTGAACAATTGAATAATACATGGTTAAATTATCTGAAATGACGTAGATTTGATGCTCAATTGCCTTCTTTTCATTGTTGTTTTCTCTTTCTCACCGTTGCTTCTATTTCTCTTCTTCTTCACAAATTAGAAAATGTCAAAATGAGTTCTCTTTTTGTTTTTAGTTGTTTTGGGGATGTTTTTGTTGATGTTTGTGTTGAAAATGTAGCTAGGTCGTATCCCTTGATTAGGCCGACCTAGCTTGGTAAATTTTGATGTGGCCTTCGGCCTTAAAATTTATTGTGTATGGGCCTATTTGGGATATTATGTAACTTGAATTACGGCAGGCCCTATTTGGGCGAATTACATATGTGTAACTTGTAAACACAAAATAGGTCAAGACCTATTCATGTAACTTGTAATATCATATGAAAGGCATTTGAATTTAATTGTAACTTGGCGCCAAAATTAAATAAGGCCGACCAAGGTTTAGTGTAGACTTGAATTCATATATATGCGAGATGACTTGAGGATCACAAGTCATCAATCTATCAAGCGAATATTTCTATCTCTGCTATGTGCGAACTACGTAACAACGATCGTCATCTGCAAGTTACTTCTGCATTGTTCTAAGGCAGCAAATTAGACCTCTCAGTCAACGAACTGTTCTCCTAACTGGGCGAATATCATTCTAGGTCTTCCGAAGTTGTTCCAAGGCTGCCGAACCTGCTCATGCTGCCAAATCTGCTACAGGGTATCGAATTCTTGTGCTAGGGGCGATTCCATCAAATCTGATCGGAATTGTAAATCAGATAAGTTACTTTGTGTTATGCCCTAGAAGGGTAAAATTGTAATCTGGTTCTGCACCTATTATTAATCGGACATGAGATATTCTTGCTGGTTTTTTCACCTCCAAGAGGGAGGTTTTCACAGGGTACTTCTGTGTTCTTGTGTGTTATGCTGTTATGTGTTTACTTTACCTTGCATTCTTATTTTCTGTTAATTACTGCTAATCTGATTGCCAAAAACTAACAGTTTGTAGCTAGGTCGGATTCCTTCTAGGGCCGAGCTAGCACATGAATGACTAATTGGCCTATCGGCCTTGGTCATAATAAAGATGCAATAATTAAAATGAAACTTGTATATAGGGCCGACCCTACATGTTCGCCACCTTGTGCATTATATTATTATTATAATTATTCCCTTGAAGGTGTTAAGATATAGCCCTCATGAATCTAACTAATGGTAAATCGGTTATTATCTGAAGAGTGATATATTAACAGAGCATACAGTTTGTATTTATTTCGCTTGATAGGGCTAAGAAGAAAAGTGAGTTTTCTCCTTTGACTTCGGCTAGAGTAGCTTGTGTTTTCTTCCTTTCTGGACAATTCCTGTGAGTGTGCCCATATTTGTCGCATTTGTAACACTGAATTTTAGACATATCTCTTTTCTGATGGTTTTTATTTCCTCTCTTCCGTTTGGAGAACTTTTTCTTTTTGTTGAAGGTATTTGTATTAAGTGCTTGGATTTCTCCTTCTTTATTTGTCCCTAATCCTCTTGAGATTAGTCGAGATTCCTCTTGAATGCACTCATTCTTAAGTTGTTCAAATTTGGGTAAGGGGGGTGTTCTGCTAATACATTGAATGTAGGATTCACATGAAATTGGTAATCCTCTTAGGGCTATGAGAGAGATTTCTTGATCATCTACCTCATTTCCAATAGTTTGTAATTGGTCTTTTACTTCAGATATCCTTGAAAAGTATGTAGATATTGTATCATCTTTATTCATCTTTATGTTTAAAAGTTGTTGTTTCAAGGTTAACATTCTGCTCGCATTGTTAACTTCATATGTATTTTTAATGGTTTCAAATACTTCATATGCTTTAGGCAGTCTGGCTATAGATGGAAGAATATGATCTTTGACTGAGTCAATAATTATTTTCTTTGCTTTATTATTACGCCTTTTCCAGGTAGATTTCTCTGGTTCATCATTTGGCATGTCTAGATTTTCTTCTATGTAAGATTCTAATTCTAGTTCTTCAAGAATGGCAATGATTCGTATCTTCCAGGAAACAAAGTTGGAGGCTCCTTCGAGTCTATCTTCCACTCTCATATTACTTGACATTTTGAATATTTTCTTAGTCGGATATATCCTCTGCGTATATAGCCTCTGCATTGATTTGTTATTTACTTCCGATAAATGCTTATGAGTAATATGGCTGTCTAATTTATTCTCTTAATATGCTGGCTCTGATACCATGTTGTGAAATATGGATCGTAGACAGTGGAGCATCAAGGCATATAACTGGATTCAGAAATCAGTTTGAAACACTTAACGGGCACTCAAGTGAAGAGGTTACTATTGGAGATAACTCCATGTATCCTGTGAAAGGAATTGGGACCTGTACTATCAAACTAAGAAATGGAGTATCTCTACAATTAAAGGATGTTTTGTTTGTACCTGGAATAAAAAGAAATCTAGTCTCAATCTCAAGCCTAGCTGATCAAGGATATCGGGTTACCTTCAATGAAGATAAAGTTCTACTCTGGCCTAAAAATACAAATATAAAAAATGCCATAACAGTAGGTTCAAGAGATGGTAGCCTATACAAACTATGTAGTGATCAAAAGGAAGCACTAAATCTTGAAGTTTCAAATAATAATGAATTATGGCACAAAAGATTAGGACACCTAAGATATAGTGCTCTATCCAACATAAAGAAGATTACTTTAGGACTGCCCCAACTAAAATCTGAACACACAGGCATTTGCAAAGGATGTGCCTTGGGAAAGAATGTGAAAGTTTCTTTTCCCTCAAGCGAGCACAAATCAAAAGTTATTTTAGAACTAATTCACTCAGACCTATGCGGTCCCATGTCAACACCATCCCTAACTGGATCCTTATACTACATAATCTTTGTTGACGACTACTCTCGAAAAACATGGATATATTTTCTAAAGTGCAAAGACTCAAATGAAGTACTATCTAAGTTCAAAGAATTCAAGGCACTAGTAGAAAACCAGTCAGGGAAGAAAATTAAGGTGTTAAGATCCGACAATGGGGGAGAATATACATCTGACAACTTCAAAGGCTTTTTTAATTCTGTTGGGATTAAGAGGGAGTATACTGTACCATATAATCCACAACAGAATGGAGTAGCAGAAAGAAAGAACAGAACCATAATTGAAGCAGCAAAAGCCATGATGCATGACCAAAACTTACACACTTCATTCTGGGCAGAAGCTTCAAATACAGCAGTCTACATTCAAAACAGATGTCCGCACTCAGTTCTAGAAAACATAACTCCTGAAGAAGCTTTTACAGGGAACAAACCAGACTTAAGTCATTTAAGGATATTTGGCTGTCCCGTATATATACATGTTCCTAAAGAAAAGAGGACAAAACTAGAACCATCCGGAAAAAGAGGTATCTTCATTGGCTATAGTGAAAATACTAAAGGATATCGCATTTACATTCTAGGAAAAAAATCTGTTGAGATAAGTAGAGATGTAAAGTTTGAAGAAAACACTACACTCAAAGAACCTGAGGATGATAACATTACTAAAGAAGAAGAAGATCACATAACTGAGATTGAGAGGGAGAATATCATAGAAAATTCCAAACCTTCAGACACTGAGAGGGAGGACATCATAAGAGCTTCTGAACCTCTTGTTGATGAAAATATTGAAACACTCAATAACAAGAAAAGACCTCTATGGGCAAGGAAAATTGATTGAAGAGAATAATGTAGAACCAAATGAAATTTCCAAAGAAAATAAGAGAACAAGAACTCTAAAATGTTATGCTGCACTTCTAACCGAACTCACAAATTCTGAACCAACAAATGTCAGAGAAGCCTTATCAAAACAGGCTTGGAAAGATGCTATGGTTGAAGAATATCAATCTATACTAAAGAATGATGTTTGGGATATCGTGCCTAGACCAAAAGACAAATCAGTTGTCTCATCCAAGTGGTTATTCAAGATCAAATATGCATTTGATGGCAGCATTGAAAAACATAAAGCTCGCTTTGTGGCCAGGGGATTCTCTCAGAAAATAGGAATTGATTATGAAGAGACATTTGCCCCAGTTGCCCGGTATACGTCAGTAAGAACAATCATTGCAATTGCAGCATCCAAAGGATGGAAAATTCACCAAATGGACGTAAAGACTGCCTTCCTAAATGGTTCAATTGAAGAAGAAGTATATATAGAACAACCAGAAGGATTCACCATACGTGGTAAAAATTGCTATGTTTGTAAACTAAAGAAAGCTCTCTATGGGTTAAAACAAGCACCTAGGGCCTGGTATGCAAGGATAGACAACTATCTCTCCAAACTAGGGTACTCCAAGAACCTAGCAGATCCCAACATCTACTTCAAGGCTTCAAATGGCAATATGATTATATTGGTCCTTTACATGGATGATCTTTTGATAACAGGAGAGGATAATCTCATTGAGAAATGTAAGCAAGATTTGGCAGCAGAATTCGATATGAAGAATCTAGGGCTTCTACATTATTTTCTGAGATTAGAAGTATGGCAGAAGAAAAACTACATCTTCCTAAATCAAGGAAAGTACACCACAGATATTCTAACTAGATTTGGGATGATGGAGTGTAAGCCATTAGCTACACCAATGGAAACTAATTTGCACAAGCTGAAAATTGAGGCAGAAGATTCAAAACCTACAGATCCCACACTCTACAAACAAATCGTCGGTTCACTCATGTATTTGGTAAATACTCGTCCTGATATCTGCTATGCTACAAATGTATTAAGTCACTTCATGTGTGAACCTAAGAAGATACATCTAATGGCTGCTAAACACATTCTAAGATATTTACGAGGCACAATCGGACTTGGCTTAAAGTATGAAAATGTTGAGATTCAACTTGAAGGATATTCTGATTCTGATTGGGCCGGAAGTACCACTGACCATAAAAGTACTACAAGGTGTTGCTTCAGTCTTGGTTCTGCTATGATATCTTGGTTCAGCAGAAAACAGTCAGTAGTTGCACAAAGCTCCACCGAAGCAGAATATATGGCAGCCTCCATGGGAGCTTGTGAAGCAGTATGGCTAAGAAAGTTATTATTTGGAAAAACTCTGAATTCAACAATAATTCACTGTGATAATCAGAGCTGTATCAAGCTCTCAGTAAATCCAGTTTTTCACAATCGATCCAAACATATTGAGATCCCTTATCACTACATAAGAGATATGGTAATCGAAACGTCATAAAACTAGTGTACATCAGTACTGAAGAACAAAATGCTGATATCTTCACCAAGCCACTTGCAAGATTGAAGAATGAATACTTCAGAAGTAAACTTGGTATGACTAGATTATAATTGAGATTATTAGGATGAAATTCCTACCATGTGTAATTTGTTCATGAATAAATAAATAAAATGCATATTGCAATATTCTAACTGTGTTAAAGAAGATGACGATCTTCTTATGTTTAAGGTTACTATTTCAAGGTGACGATCTTGACAATAGTTGACCAAGTGTCAAGATTGACTACATTAAGTTGTTGTCCCGGATTGTGTTGGATATCTTGATCCTAAAGTATGTGATCATCTCATGATTGACTTCTTAAGTGATTGTCCCGGACTGAGCCGGATATCATGATATTGAGTTTATTGTCATGACAAGACTATATTAAATGTTGTCCCGAATTGTGTCGGAAGTCATGACAGAATATGCTCCCAAGAAAATTACTTAGATCCACTCCTGCTAAGAGGGAGTGTTAAGATATAGCCCTCATGAATCTAACTAATGGTAAATCGGTTATTATCTGGAGAGTGATATATTAACAGAGCATACAGTTTGGAAATTAAACATAAACAAACTAATTGTTATGAACGGTTGCCTCCGTAGGGACATGTCCATACGTGGCAACTGCCACGTATGGACATGTCCCTACGTAGGCAACCTTTCCTCTTGTATTTAAACCGGATTCAATGATGGAGACGATCAATAACTCACGGCAATTAGTCTTCCAGAATCGCTGTCATTATTCTTCGATCCATATTTCACAACAGAAGGCCAACCTATTGTGATTGGGTGCCTTCCTCATATATAAAGGAGATTCAGTTGTCACTTACAATACACATTCAGTGAATTCCATCTATCATCAGCAGAGCAGACATTCACTCAGCAAGCAATCACCTCCAGTAGTGTAGCAACGAATCATATCCCTAGGGCAGCGAATTATATCTCTAAGGCAGCAAACTTATCCTTCAAGAACAGCAAACCAATTCAGGAGCAGCGAATTCATTCATGGACAGTGATCTGACTTCTTGATCAGCAAATGGTCCTATCATCAGCAGTGAATCATCTTCAGTCAAGGATATTGCAGATAAGTCTGTCATACTGCTGTGTATGCCCTAGTTCGGATTTGTTATACTATTGTGTATATGCTTCTATTCACATTGCTTCAAGGGTTGAAGAAAATATTGTAAAGACACATATTGATTATTGCCTAATTTAACTGAATTTAGTTGTTGGGTTTTTCACCTCCAAGAGGGAGGTTTTCCCAGGGTATTCTTGTACTCTCTATGTTCATTGTGTTAATTTTGTTAATTGCTATCAGTGTGATCTAAAATCTAACAGTTTTAGTTTTAGATTTAGTGTAAATGGGTTTTTTCCCCTCCAAATTATGCTTTTTTAATAAAAAAGTTCTCAAAATGTGTGTGGGTTCTAGGGGACAGCTATTATACCCAAGTGTCCCCTAAAATAACTTTGTTTTCTTGGGGATGTGTTGATGTGTCTTTCATGCACATGTGAACACAAAATAAAATACCAAGGTATCTTATCCTCTCTTGAATAAAGTTTCCCCGAATGCTGAAGATTTCGCCGAAGGATCAATCGAGGCAACTCCAAGGTTCTTGTATGTAGGGTCTCTATGTGTGGATAAGCTCTTGCGGTATGATGTGATTTTGCTGGAATCACAAGGGGACTTACATTCGATGACTAGAGCATCTGATTTGATTTGGATATCACTGGAACGTGGGTCTTTACTGATCCTTGATTTTTAAAAAAGGGAAAAGGATAAGGGTTGGAGAAGGATCTAATTCTAACACTAAGAATGTAGGAGCAATGGATGACCTTTGATGAAACTTTAACTAAGTCTTGCTTTGACATGCTAGGATCATCTCCACAAGGTTAGTGCGATCTTCTAAGGAAAACTTTATGATGTTTAGATCACTGCTACAAGCATAGACACCGTCAGGTTGATGCATATCAATGAAGAAGCGATAATTGAAGTTAAGCTTAAGCTGAATGATTCCAGTTGACTACGCAAGACAAGTTTGCAATCAACAAACCGCTAGTAGTATGGATATACAAATTTCACCATTGATCATACAAATTTCTTCCATTCATCTAATAACATGAAATTAAATTTGAGAAGTATAGAGACCATGCAAATTGTAGAATCGACACATAGAATTCACCATTCCTTCAATGAAGTTTACATGTCTTTTGCAACAATGTCTTGGCAACAATCTTTGCCTTCTCTTTCTACTCTACTCTAAAATGTTATCTCTATCTCTTTTTGCTAACTCCTAACTATTCTCTGACTATTAATGTTTACAAATGAAGAGCTAGAGCTTTATATAGAGAGCTCTTTACAATTCAATGGCTCTGATTGACTTAGAATCAATGGCTAGGATTACAAGATATAAACCCTAATTAGGGTTTGTTATAACAAGCTTCCTTAGCCAATGAGAAAATTACATTCAATGAGTGTGGACCAATAGGAAGTAGGGGTAGGTACACTGAAGTTTGTGCCATCCCTGATAAATTAGGTACATTGAATCTGGACATGCTGAGGTGGACCAATCCAATTGGAGGAAAAGTGACTGGGATGCCACTTTGTCTGACGTTTGTATCGTGGTTGATCCTCCTCTGTTCTTGATGCGATGAATGAAGCACTCCTTGATTCTCTATGTGCTTGATGAGGCTTCCTTACTGTCAAGTTCTTCTTCCTTTGGTAGCATGTCTCGCCTTGAAGTGTTGGTAAGGTCATTCTTCTCTGTCATCATGTGGGTCTTTTGTGTGGTAGAATGGAGTCTTTTGAGGATAGCCTGGAACTCCTCGAACACTTGTAGCCTTCCAATGCTTTAGAAGCATCTCGAGTCCCCCTCTATGCATTTGGAATGTCCTTGATGATGATGGGACTGGAATAGGTCGTCCTTGTCCTAGCTTGATCCTCTTCCATTTGCAAAACAAACCAAAAGATCATTAAGTCCACATGATAAATTTATCCAATATAGCATTCCTTACCTCAAATCATTAACAAGAAGGCCTCAAAATGGAATTCGCTTTAGGATCCTTCCCAGGGACATGCCCTATAAGAATTTCGCTTTGGACCCTTTGGAAGGGTCAGGAGCAAAATTTTTGCATTTTAGGCTTAATTCACATTCTTTTAGCCTTGAACTTCTCTTGACCTTTGAATCATTTTCTCCTGAAGACATCATTGATTTGACCCCCAAAAAGACCAAAAAAAAAAGGATTTTGCTTTGGACCTAGGCTAAGGACAGGACCTATAGAGAATTTCACTTTGGACCCTTTGGAAGGGTCAGGAGCGAAATTCATGATTTGCTTGATTTCTCTCACTTAGCTCTATCCTTCTCACTTTCTTTTACCTGAACTCTCATCTTTGGATCTCTCTCTCATGAAAGCAACATTTGTTTGATCCCAAAAGGGCCTAAAAGGAGAAATTCGCTCCGAATCATGGCTAGGGACAGGACCTATTTAGGATTTCGCTTTGGACCCTTTGGAAGGGTCAGGAGCGAAATCCATTTTCTAGCTCAAAATCTTCATCATTGTTGGCCACAAGCCATTCAAAGGCATGCCTAGGGGTATCTCCAAGCTCATTTCACTTTGATCAAGGTTTGTCTTGACACAAAATTGGAAGAAAGAATAGATTTTGGGAATTTCGCTCTGGACCCTTTGGAAGGGTTAGGAGTGAAATCCATTTTCTTGAGCTCATTTCTTCACTTTTTCAACTCCAATCCACCTCAAAAGGCAAGGAAACATCACTACACTCCCATCCACGCCATAAAAACCAAGGATTTGACCTCCTCCAAGGGGAAAATAGGTGTTTTCAAGAATTTCGCTCTGGACCCTTTGGAAGGGTCAGGAGCGAAATTCAAGTTTTAGGACAAAATCCTTCACTCCTTCACATCCGATTACTTGAAAAGGCAAAGACATGTTAATCCACTTCCAAATGTGGCCAAGGATCTAAAATGTTGGTCTAAACAAGGAAGAAAATGAGGTTTATGGAGAATTTCGCTTTGGACCCTTTGGAAGGGTCAGGAGCGAAATTCCCAATCTTGGAGAAAATCCTCACTTTTCAATGCTTTCATTCTCTTCCTAAGGCAAGAACATGTCCATTTACCCCCACTATGCCCAAGGAACAAGGCTTTTAGTCTAAACAAGGAAGAAAATTCCATTCTAGGTTGATTTCTCACTTCTTCCATTCAATTTACCTTCAAATTTGATCAAACTCACCTCTCCTCACCACAATCAAGTCCATTTGCCATCCACTTAGCTCAAAATATTCACTTTTCAATGCCTTAGGCAAAATAGAGGGTCAAATGAGGATTTCGCTCTGGACCCTTTGGAAGGGTCAGGAGCGAAATTCTCATTCTAGGTTGATTTTCACTATTCCATCGCCTCAATTCACCTTTCAAAGGTAAGAACGCATCAAAGTTCTTCCAACCATGGCTTAGAAATCCAAAACTTGGCCATAACAAGGAAGAAAATAAAGGTTATGTGAATTTCACTCTGGACCCTTTGGAAGGGTTAGGAGCGAAATTCACATTTAGGCTCAAATCTTGACTTCATTTCCCACATTTCCTTATCCAAACAAGTGCTTTTCTCTCAAAAATGCATGGGACAAGGATTAGTTCATAGGTTTGGGCAAGGTAGAATGCCTTATGAAGGAATTTGCTCTGGACCCTTTGGAAGGGTCAGGAGCGAAATTTGCAATTATGCTCAAATTCCTTACTTTTCATCACTTCACTTTGTATCACACCTCAATACTCTCTCAACTACGCCATAAGGACAAGGTTTATGAGGCAAATTAAGACCAGGAAGGGAGATATTAGGAAATTCGCTTTGGACCCTTTGGAAAGGTCAAGAGCGAAATTTGTCTTTAGTCTCTCTGTCAGGATCCATATATGGAATATAACATTTAAGTATAACTTATACTTTAAGATATATTCCATATATAATGTCAGGATGTTTGAGAGTGGTTTCGGACCTCTAGGAGTTAATATCTAGTTTTTGGAGGATTCTTCAATTTTCCAGACTTAGTCAAATTTCAGGATCAGGATGACATTCTAGACAGCCAAATTTCAGGACATTTGGGGATCAGGATGACATTCTAGACTCCTTAATGAGAATTCGCTCTGTCCTTGATGTAAGGGATGGGACCTAGGAGGACATTGTGCATTCAACCAAGGTTTGATTTAGCAACTTGAAGTGCGACCAGATAGTACAGAAAAACACCCTAGGAATGATCTAAATAACCCCTAATCATTGAATTGACCTGACCTCTTGAGGAGATCCACCTAACTCAATCCCTTTTACTTAAGCAGAGCCTGCTATCTTAGTGATCCCTCTGGCAATACTCAAAATGCAAAGGCTAATAGACAAGAACCTAAAAGGCCTAGAAAAACAAACCCCAGAAAGCAAAAAGTAGGGGTCCCCATTTACAATGTGGCGATGTGTGAATATGTCACAATAGGATGTTTCCTAAAATTTGCAGAAAAAAGTTGAGCATCCCCAAAATATCCCCTCTAGAGGTTGAGATCATTTTGGGTAAGGGATGCTTCCCTTGGGAGCATAGAAATATAATTCAAAAGTTTAGTATTTTTTTTCTATTAATTCTCAAGGGTAATCCATGCAGCCTCACTATCTTTTTGAAAAATATTTCAACCAACTTACTTGTATTGTTGAATTTTTTACAGGGCATAGAATGGGCCTTCTTAGAAAAGTGATCAACAATGATAAAACTAGGACCTAAAACTCTTTGAATTTGAGGCAGTCTCAATATAAGATTCATTGTTATGTCTTCTCGTGGCTTACTTGTAGTAGGCAAAAGAGTATACAATCTATTATTTAGGCTACAACTCTTAGCCACTTTGAGAAAGCCTACACCTTTTTACAAAGTCACAAACATTCTTCTTTGATAACGTCAATAATACCTTTCATCCACTATGTCTTGAGTTATATCTTGACCAAAATAACTGCCTAAACCGTCTCAATGCATCTAAATAATCAGTTGTCCCTTTGCAATATTTCAGAAATTCAAAGTTGCCTACCTTTGAATAAATAATGATGTTGCAAGAAGTAATCAAGATACATAGTTCTATCATAAATTGGGTGGGGTTAGTGGCAGTGGTTTTCGCAACCTTGAAATGCTGCTGCAAAATCTTTCTTCTTCACAGAACTCTTTGATCCCTTTGAACTCAATCACTTGATTCGGCATAATTTCACCTCCTACTCAAGGCGTCAATTGCTTGATTTGTTTTTCCAAATTTGTGTTTGAGCACAAATGTATATACATGAAGATACTCTCCCCACTTGGCATGCTTTGGATTCAGCTTTGGTTGTGAATTTATGAACTTCAAAGCCTGTTGGTTTGTGTACATTGCAAATTCCTTGGGAAGTAGGTAATGTCTCCAATACTTCAAAGCTTGAGTAATAAGCATAGATTACCTGATCATAAACTGAATACTTCTTCCATCCACTTCAAAGCTTGAGTAATAAGCATAGAGTACCTGATCATAAACTGAATACTTCTTCCATACATCTCTGGGCTCTCTTTGAAATATTATTGGTATACCTTTATGGTCCAAGATGGCTCCATTAGTGATTATACGGGCATCAGACTCCTCTTAAACTTTGCTGAAATCTAGCAACACTAGTACAGGTGCTGTTGTAACTCTTTTCTTTATCTACTCAAAGCTTCTTTAGACTACAGTTGTCCATTTTAACTCATTTTCCTCAAAACAATCTGTCATGCCTGCATTTTCATTAAACTTTTTGATGAATTTTCTGTAGAAATTCACCAATTCATAGTGATAGGAACGTCTTACCTTGGTGACATTCTTTGGCATGGACTATTTAAAGATGGTTCTGATAAGTGTTATGAGGATGAAATAACTTGCATCAAGGATATTAATCATTCAAGGTATGTTTTTTAAAATTTTTTGTAAGTTTTTAAAATTTATTTCCATCCTTAGTTTTTTTCTAAATTTTTATTATTGTTTTCAAAATTGTTATCCATTTTTTAATGTATTGTATGGTTATATTCTATGTCACCAGGTTCGGCCGAATTTCATCCTTGAAGTTCGAAATTCGCTGAACTTCAAAAAAAAAAAAAAAATCGTTGAAATTCGCCGAACTTAAAAATATATATATATATATATATTTTTTTTTTTTAAAATAAATTTTTGGCCTTCTTTTTGTGTTAATATTTTTTAAACACGTCTTCTTTTCTTTGATTAAAACCCATTAACCCGTTCTTTCTTCAGGATATTTATGTCTGTTAAAACCCTCAATTAGGATGAGAAAAAAAATGCTGAAGATGATAATTGATTACCCAATCAGTGAGGTATTCCAGTATTTGGTGATTCTGTTATTCTCATAAGATGAGATAAAGATGTTACTTACAATAAACCTTATTAGCAATTCATATGGAACCATCCCCCATATGAAAGATTGGTTGTTTTATAGAATATATCTGGCATATTTATACATATGGCGAACTTAATTCGAATTTTATACATTTCGAATTTTTCCCTAATCGAACTTCATTCGAATTTCAAAGTTGTCGAACTTCGAATTCGAATTCGAACCTGGTGACTTAGGTTATATTGTTGGTTTTCCATTATTATTATTAATTTATTTTATGTTAATGTAGCCTAGTGTTTACATTTTTATTTTCTTTGATTTTATTGATATTTGTTAATCTTAAAACATATAGGTATTCGTATCAATGCAGTTTATAGTGGTTGTTACTTCTTGTTCAATGGGCATCTAGGCCTTTCAAATTTGACTATCACCTCTTTGATGACATGTTTCAATGATTGAGCAGCTTGTTGGAGGTGGGTTTATCTTTGGCACTATAACTAGTGCCATAATGAGTATAAGGGCTTGTATAGTCGAGCAAAAGCTCACTTGTGTGCAATGGGCAACTAAGAAATAAAAATTTCTAGGGCCTAACAAACATGGGTTGTCAAAGGAGCAAGTTCTCTCTTATATTAAAGAGAAAGAAGCAGGTATTGGAGCCAAGAGATTAAAATCAAGATCCGATCTTTTATCTAAGAAAAGATTATGCAATCCACTCTCAAGGCCATCTTTTTCTTCTCCAATATTGGTTCTGACACACCCTTTCTTTTTGACATCACCTTTCCAAGAAAATTATAGCCCCTATCTTTCTCACAAATGAAGAGCTTAGGATGTGTTGTGACGGTTTCACACATCGCCCCATTGCAAATGGGGACCCCCACTTTTCGCTTTTTAGGGTAGATGTTTTGCCTAGTTTTCTAGTTTTAGCCTTTGCTTATGAGAGGATGTCGTTCAAAATGTTGAAGGGATGTTTAAATTGTTAAAATGATCCTAATTGTCAAGTTGCCTTAGAGTTTTGATTTATTCTTGCTAAGTGTTGAATTTTAATTTTGCCTTGAAATTTGAGTGTGAATATGCCTAAGTGTGTCTAAGTTGGTGATATTTTTGTGCCTAATTATCAAGAGGTCCTTCAAGAGTTGTTTTTCCACTCCTAAGAGGTTAACTAAGTCAAAATTGCACATTATCTTGATGGAATCCCTATTTTATTGCTCAAATTTAGATAAATTTGACTAAGTCCCGATGCATTATGATGAAATTTGACATGTCTAGATTTTTTGAGTGTGAAAATCATCAAATTCTCGATGAAAAACCTTTAATTGAGGTCTAGAGGTCAATTATCTTGATGGAGGACGTTTTTCCCCCAAGTTTTTGAGCAAATTTCCGATGGACCTTGATTTTCCCCATTCAAATTCCTGATGAGGGGCATTTTTCCCTAGGTATCCTGATATTTATCCTAATGGACCATGTTTTTCCACTAGGGGGCCCAAAATTTTGTCTAAGTGTTGGAAATTTTCCTGATGAAGGTCGAATTTCCTCAGGAATGATTTATGAAGTTTTATGCGGATGAAATTGATTATCTTGATGGGGGTCCTTTTTCCTCAAGTCAACTTGTGAGCAAATTTAATGGAAATAAGTGCAGATATTTGTCTTGATGGGGGATCGAATTCCCCCAAAAGGGAATTTAATGACAAAAATGTGTGGATTGGGCATCTAGATGGCCCACGTTTTTCCCCGGGATGGATTTTCAAGATTTGATGAATGAAATGAAGTGAATTTATGCATCTTGATGGGGGTTGATTTTCCCCAAACGGCAATTGTGATGAGTTATTGAGAATTTTAATGTGGATTTTTATCCAGAATGGGATGATTTTCCCCAATTGGCCAAAATTGATGAAGTTGAACGATTTTAAGTGCAAATGTAATTGGAATTCAATTGTTTAATGCTGGGAACAATCATTTAATGATTAAAATTATTTTTCCCAAGGCAAATCAATTTTCCCAGGAAAGTATAAAAGGCAAAATTTTACCCCACATTGCTTGTGTGGTGAAGTTGCAAAGTAAAAACAAGTTTAAAGGAGGCCTGCCAACATTATAATAATATTATAAGTGGTTGATGTGACAGTTAAAGTGGCAGATTGGAGAGTTTCCAGCTAGGCAATTTTGCCTAAGTGTCCGTTGGACACCATTGAAGTGAGCTGAAGTTGCAGATTGGAGGGCAGTTTTGCCCAATTCTACCTTGGTGCCCCATTAAAGGAGGAAGATACAGTGATTTGAGTGGCTGGTTAAGCCACCATTCTTGGCGATTTGAGGGATTTCCATGTTTGCGCCATTATTGGAGACCACGACTTTGTGTGTTGCTGGGACTTTGCATTTGGAAGATCCTCTTGAGACATTTGTGCCACCATTGCTGGAAAATTTGAGTTGGAAACCATGACTGGGTGCCACTGTGGGTGATTCTAATCGCCATTGTTGCCGATCCTTGACCGAAATGTGCATCTTCAGAGCTGATTTTTGCATCTCCAGCCTTAGGCAATTTCATTGGGGGCCCTTTTGGAGTGTTTTCTAAACATTTTTCTGAGTACACCATTGCTGGTGTAAGTCTGAAGCTTCATTTGCAGGTTGTCTTCTAACTGATTTTCATTTCCAGCTATCTCCAAACTTGGGTGATTTCACTTGTGTACCAATTTTTAGTCAGTTTAAAGGGTATTTGGTGAAGCTTCCATTGTTGGTGCGGGTCTGAAACTCCATTTTCAGAGGTGTCTTCAGACTTTTTTATAATTACCAGCCACATAGTTATGCCTAGACGTGGCCATTTTTGAGTTTGGAAAGGTGAAACAAGTCAAGTGCAAGCACGTGACAGGGCTGTGATCATTTCCAGCCATTAATATTCATCATTTTCAGTGTGTCTTCAGACTTTTGGAGGACATTTTCAGACTTTTGGAGGTATGTTTTTAGACTTTGGGGGCCACTTTCGGACCTCAAAGAGGTGTATTCAAACTTTAAGACCAAAAAATCAGACTTCAATACACCATTTTCTGAGTGTTTTCAGATATTGGAGGGCGAATTCAGACTCAGTCCTCAGAAAATCACACTTTATTATAACTTTTATATAAAAAATCAGTCACTTTCTGGGTGTATTCAGACTTCCAAGTGACATTTTCAGACCTGGGTATACGTTTTTGAGCTTTAAATCAGTCATTTTCTGAGCATACCAGGGTGTCTTCAGGCTTGGTACTCAGAAAATCAATTCAGAGACAACTTTGCAGCACCAAAATCAACTATTTCCAGGGGTATCTTCAGACTTTAAACTCAGAAATCAGACCTGAAATTGCATCAAACATGCCATTTTTAGAGTTTACAGGGGTGTCTTCAGACTTATTTATTGCAATTAGACTTATCCTAAGTCTGAAAATCAGATTTTCTTGAGGAGGATTTTCCAGATTTCAATCCAGACCTTCACATTTTCCAGAATTGGTGTTACAATTTTCTAATCGGAATCTAAGTTAAATTGATTGTTTAGATTACCTATCACAAGTTGGGACAAATGTTGGGAACAAAGTCCCTACGAGGTTTGGATTTCCACTCCTTTGAATGGTGTTCGAATCAATCAAAAATTTCGAGGACAATGAGTCCGAATGAGGATCAGATTTCCACTTGAGGGTAGAATTACAAAGGAAGGGACAAATCAATTCAAATGAAGATCAATAACAAAGTTGTCCAGATAGGCATCAAATTTCCACCAAGTGAAGGAATGGGCAAAGATAAGGCGGATGTTGTGAGACCTGATCTGTCCGTATGAGGATGGATTTCCCATCAAGGTTGAAATAAAGTTTATCCCATAGGTGTTTGATTCAATGCTTGTTTGTTTTGCAGGTCTACTACGAGGAAGGGAAGCATGATGATCAAGGCTTGAAGAGGATGCATATTGCAAGGACAACACAACAAATGCGGATGAGGAAGATCAACACTTCAAGGATTGGAAGAGGATTTTAGGATAAGGATTTCCGAAGGCAAGGATGTGGACTAGATCAAACATGAAGAAGACTTCGCCATGATGGTGAACAAGTGAGGCAAAGGCAAATCCAAGACATGTGCACAAAGGATTTCATATCAAGGAATCAGGAACTACATCAAAGAATTTCAAAGTCATAAAACGCTAAGGAGAAAATAGTCCAAGGAATTCTTTAACATAAGGCTGGAATGCAAAGTATCAGAAGGAATTCCAAATTTCATGAAGAATGTTCAAGGATAAGTTAATCAAATCTATAAGGCAAGCTGAGGTGGCATTCCAATCACCATTCGTTCAATCAAAGGGTACCAAGTTAACATTCACTTAAGGAGGGAACAAGTGACACGTGGCACTATATCAAATATTATTTATCTTACTGTTGTGACGTTTTCACACATCGCCCCATTGCAAATGGGGACCCATGTTTTTTTCTCGTTTTGTTCGTTTTCGCTTTGCTTTTTTTAGGGTTTTGTTAGTTTGTTAGTTGTCTGGATTTAGGGTCAAGCCTTAGGGTTTTAATTACCGTCTTTTCAGGCCAGAATCCAGTCGGTTTTGAGAGCTTTTTGAGCTTCCTTTCGTAGGATGCAAATTTTGAATGCAATGAATTCGCCAGAATGGTCTAATTTTCAATTGGAATGTCGATGCAAAGCTTAAATTTGTCTAAGTGTTGAAGATGAAATGCGAATTTTTGTCCAATTGAATATTTTGACCAAATTTTGACATTTTTGATTTTTGATCCTAGGCATCTCAAATGATTTGTTTTCGCCTTGTGAAGTGTTAAAATGTCTAAAATCATGTTATTTTGGCCTGTAGGAGCAAAATCGCTCCTGTCCCTCAGTGAAGGACGGGAGCTCGTTTTCAAATATTTCACTATTCCTGCAGAGTCCAGACGAATTTCAAGTTGGAAGTGATGGAGAAAGGCGAGATCTTTCCATTGAATATAAATTGAAGATTTTCATGAGCACAGAAATGCCTCCAGGGGAAAAATCGCTCCTGTCCCTCGGTGAAGGACCGGAGCTACAAATCCAATTTTGCTTTGTCCTTGCAAGATTTTAACGTCTTGACGATGTGAAAAGGTCCAAAGAGGTGCATTTTATCAAATGAATATAATTTGAAGCGCTGTCGGGGAGATCAACAGGGTGGCAAGTCCGGCTTGAGTGAGGTCCTGATCCTGAAATTTGGCTAAGTCTGGAATGTCCTGATCCTGAATTTGACTAAGTCTGGAAACTGAAAAAACCTCCAAAAACTAGATTTTGCAATATAACTCCTGGAGGTCTGAAACCACTCTCAAACATCCTGAAAGTATATATGGAATATAACTTAAAGTATAAGAAAGAAGAAACATAGAAGGAAATGTCACTTATACTTAAATGTTATATTCCATTAAAATTATCCTGATAAAGAGTGCGAAAAGTCAAATTTCGCTCGTGTCCTTCTCCAAGGGTCCAGAGCGAAAAGCGCTCCTGTCCCTCTCCAAGGGACCAAGGCGAATCGCTCGTGTCCCTCACCAAAGGTCCAGAGCGAAAATGCTTAGTTGAGCCATTCCTGACCTTGTTTGGACGAATCGAGACATCAAAGGCATGGTGAAGGACGAAATGAGCATGATAGAACATCCAGACTTGATCAAAAACAATGAAATGATGAAGTTTTTGCCTAGAGGGTCAAATTCGCTCCTGTCCCTCACTGAAGGACCAGAGCGAAATTCTTCATAAGGTACGATCTGGGCAAAGATCAAGCAAATTTTATGTTCGAAGGCAAGAAAGGAGGCGAGATGGACGCGTTGAAGACAAATTGAAGATTATCAAACATCAACAAAGGACCAAAATGCTTAAGTTCGCTCCTGTCCCTCAGGAAGGGACCAGAGCGATTTTTGTTGTAGATGATTTTCTCGCCAAATTTCAACCGATCTCAAGGCATGAATGAATGAAAGGAGGCATTGCGAATCCGTTGAATATAATTTTCGAAGGTGATGAAGTGAAATGAGGCCCACAAGAGCAAAATCGCTCCTGTCCCTCTCCAAGGGACCAGGGCGAGGTACCTTGTAGCTCTCGTCCCTCTCCCAGGGACCAGAGCGATTTCCTTCATTAGACAGAATCCAGGCAAATGTCAAGACAAGTGTACGTTCAAAAGCAAGGAAGAACATGAGATGGACGCATTGAATACAAAATGAAGATTTTTTGGACGTCCACAAAGGTCCTAAATGTCTAGTTCGCTCCTGTCCCTCAGGAAGGGACCAGAGCGATTTTTGATATAATTGATTTTCTTGCAAAGTTACAAACAATGTCAAGGCATGAACGAATGGAGTGAAGAAAGACGAATCCGTTGAATATAGACTTGGAACCTGACAAAGTGAGATAAAGGCTACAAAAGGAGGATCGCTCCTGTCCCTCTCCAAGGGACCAGGGCGATACAATGGTGATGTTACTTCCTGTGCAAGTTCAAGGTCGATCCAAGTCAAGACAAGGTGGCGAGGGACATTTCAAGGCGTCTTTAGCAAGCACAAACATTAAAAGGTCATCACAATGATGAAATTCGCATCCTAGGACATAGATCGCTCCTGTCCCTCTCCAAGGGACCAGGGCGATGTTAGATGCATTGGTCATTTTGTGCAAGATTTACGTAAGAACAAGATTTCATAAGGTAATGCAAGGTCTAAGGCATCGTTTGAAGATAACATACAAGAGTTTTGAACGTCCAAACATTGCTAATCAAGGTAAAAAGCTCACATCGCTCCTGTCCTTTGGACAAGGACCAGGGCGATCCTATCAAGAGCACTCATATTCCTTCAAGATCGAAGCAAGGTGAGGTTAAGCGAGGCAAGGGACGACGTTTGGAGGACATCACAATGAAGATCGAAGATAAAAGGATGCATGTTGAACATAGAGACCATATCGCTCCTGTCCCTCTCCAAGGGACAAGGGCGATGATCCCTTTAAACGTCCAAACACCTCATGCAAACAAATGGAACAAGCGCAAAAGGAACGAACAAGGATGTTACTCACTTTACAATGAAAGAATGAGGTCGAAGATGTATAGTGAACGTGAAAATATGAAGATCGCTCCTGTCCCTCAGGAAGGGACCAGGGCGATATTACATCCAAAGGCACTCATTCACACATGCAAGTCAATCTAACTCAAAGGACCCAGCTAAAATGGCGATTTGGACGTAAAAATTGCAAGAATCATGACTAAATTGATGGATCGCTCCTGTCCCTCAGTCAGGGACCAAGGCGATGAGGTACGTATCTTCTCACTTTTTCATTTTGGCGCTTAAAACACATTTTTTAAATTTATTTAAATGCTTGAAAAAAAATCGATATTTAATTAAAAGCATTTAAATAGCGCATGGTATGTATTTATTAATTATTTTTGCCTTTGTAAAAAAATCAAAATTTATTAATTAAAAATAAAGGCATTTAATAATTAATTATTAATTTAATAAAAATCAAAAGGGGAGCGCTTGGTATTTTAGAGGTCGGCCTTGTTATTTAATTTAAAAATCATTTAAAAAATTGTTTTATATCCTCAAGTCGGCCTAAGGGATAGATGCAATCCAAGCGCTATATATGGGGAGTGGAAGATTTCATTTTCACATCATCATTTTATCCTTCTACATGCGAATTAAGGAAGACAAGGGAGAAGTGCGATTTGGAGTTTACTAATAAAGGTGGTGCGATATCTTGGAGACTTCGTTGGAGCGAATTTGTCAAGGATTGAAGACCACGTCAAAGGTGCGGGACTAGGAGGATTTGTTAAGGCGAACTTGAAGATCCATTTGAGCGAATTGTCAAAGAGGCAAGACTTGAAGATCACGTTGAAATCCAAAGGTGGCGAAATTGATCTTTTGAGGAGATAACATTGAAGACTATTTATACCTCAATTTTGCCTAGGCGAATTCCTTTATTTTGCATTTTAGAGTTAAGCTCTCAAAGAGGTATGACGATATGGATTTATTGTTTTGATTTTGAACGTTGATCGTCATTTCCTTAATTTTGAATTTTGGAATTTTGTTTTGCCTTAGCTCAGTCTTTTTTAGGAAATGATTAATAAAGGACTTATCATTAAGTTTCCTAAAATTTGCTCTCTAATTTATGTTATGTATTGCAAAATCGTGTTACTAATTTTGAAATGTTGTGTAGGCATCAAATGGAGATCTCTTCAAGGAAAATCAAGCCGGATCCAGGACGGTCTTCGCCAGGACGGTCTTCGTCGGGACGGTCTTAGCCAGGACATGGACGACCTTCTTTGGACTAACATCATCAAGGGCAATCCAGCGTTCCGAGGCGAGGTACATCATCTTCCTGCACATCAAGGACGCAAGGAGTTAGAACAAGGGCTCGTTGAAGAAGCAAAATAGATCCAGAGGAATTAATTAAAGCAAGTTTCTCAACAATATCAAGATGAATATCTACCAAGTTACAAGTGTCAAATGAGGTGGCGTCCTAGTCATCATTTCTCCAATCAGTGAAGTCCATCTCAGCATGTCCAGATTCAATGTACTTAACTCATGGAAGGTGGCACATACTCCGATGTACCTACCCTGGCTATCCATTGGTCGATTTTTCTAGAAGGGACATGTGTCCAAGCAATACAATTTTATCATTGGTCAAGCATTAAATATTATGTAATGGTTGTAACAAACCCTAATTAGGGTTTTCATTGTTGAATCTTGGCCATTGATCTTGAATTGATCTAAGCCATCAAATTGTATTGTGGGCACTATATAAGCCCAAACATTTCATTTGTAAAAGAAGATTAGAGAGAGTTGTAAATAGTTGGAAGAGTTAGAATATAGTTGATAGAATAGCAATTAGAATAGAATAGGAGGACAAGGCAAGAAATTGTTGCCATTGATTGTAAACAAACTCCATTTTCATTGAAGTAATGGTGAAATATGTCGTTTTTCTTGCAATTTGCATGGTTTCTTGTTGAGTCTTCAATCTTAGATGGTAGATGATTAAATGAATGGAGGGAATGTGATTGATTGATGGTGGAATTCGTACATCCATACTACTAGCAATTTGTTGATTGCAGACTTGCCTTGCGTAGTCAACTGGATCATTCAGCCTAAGCTCAATTTCAATTTGTCGCCTCTTCATTGATATGCATCAACTTGGATGGTATCTATGCCTGCGGTGATAATTTGAACATCATAAAGCTCCCCTTAGAAGATCGCACTAGTCTTGTGTAGATGTTCCATTGATGTCAAAACAAGACCTAGTTAGAGTTTCATCAAAAATCAAGTCATTGCTCCTACATTCTTAGTATTAGGATTAGATCCTCTCTTCGACCTTATCCTTTCTCCATTTTTTAATCTAAGTTAGTAAGAGCCTGTGTCCAGCAAAGCAGATCGGAAGTTCAATGTAAGTCCCCTTGTGATTCCAGCAAATCACATCATACCACGGCGAGCTTATCCACATGTAGAGACCCTACCAAAAGGAACCTTGGAGTCATCCTAACTGATCCTTCATGCGAATCTTCAGCAGTTAGAGGCTTTATTCAAGAGAGGATAAGATACCCTTAGGTATTTTATTCTGTGTATGATGGTGTACAAAATACACGTCAACACTTACCTACCCTCATCTCTCATTGGTCAATGTAATGGTGGTTGTAACAAACCCTAATTAGGGTTTCTATCTTTCAATCTTGGCCATTGATCTTGAATTGATCTGAGCCATTCATTATAATGAGCTATCTATGTAAGGCTTAGTGCTCTCATTTGTAAAGGTTAATAGAATAGAAGAATAGTTAGTAGTAGAAGAGTAGAAGATAGTAGTTAGATCATTAGAAGTTAGGAGTAGAGTAGCAGGAGAAAAGGCATAAATTGTTGCCAAGGCTTGTAAATGGATACACTACTTTCATTGAAGTTATGGTGAATTGTGGCATTCTTTTTTACATGTTGCATGGTTTCTTGTTCTTTAAACTCATAGTTTAGATGAAGTTCATTGATCATGATGGAGAAGTGCAATGGTATTTGATGAATTTCTTAAGTGTTCATACTTTTGGTAGTTTGTTGATTGTATTCTATTGTGCAAAGTCAGCCTAAACCTTATGATTATGGTTGCTAAGTTCAATTGTGGATGTTTGCTCAAGTTGCGCCAGTATTGGGTATTTGAATGAATGATCCTCAATATGAAAATCTTTCGACTCCTTAGAAGATCGCACTTACTTGGTGTAGTTGTTGCTTGTCTTGGTGAAGCCAAGTTATGTTTGGGGAAATTTGTCTATCAAAGAACCATCTATTATCTTCATTGCCCTTAGGAGTAGATTGGTCTTCCTTAACTCTTTCCCTTTTGTCCTTTTTTCCAATTCAAGCTTGTTTAGGAGAAAGCATCACAAGATTGCAATATTAGATGAGTTAGTTTCCAAGTTCCAACAACATTCATGTACAACGTAAGTCCCCTTGTGATTCCAACAATATCACATCAACCATTGGGCTTATCCACGAGTCAAGACGTGACATTTCCTAACCTTGGAGTTGTCTCATTTGATCGCAAAGCATAGCATTTGAGAGACTTTGTTCAAGAGAGGATAAGATACCTTGGTATTTTATTCTGTGTTCATACGTGCATAAAAAACACATCAAGAAGATGCAATCTCATTAGAAAGGGCATTTCAAAATGAGGTGATAAATATTGTAGATGAGTACATCGTATGTTGCATTTATGCCAATGAGCTTCCTTTCACCATATTGGCAGGAAATGGTGATCAGTCTGACACTCACATGTGATACAAGTCCTCGGTATGAATAGGTGTGCACTACCTTATTGCAAAGGAAAAAGATTTTGGAGAGACATCATTGTAGCCAATGAGAGATTCATTGCCTCAAATGGGAGAGTCCATCATTTCAGATGGATGGAAAAATTGCTGAATAGATCCATAGCTAATGTCATTGCAGTTTGCCCTAAAGAGGCAATGTTTTTGAAGGTAGATGATTGTGAGGGGCAGGTGAAGGATGCAAACTTCATTGCTAACATCCTTATAGAGTCAATTGAGATGGTGCATGCTAAATATGTTGTCGAAGTCATAATGTACAACATTAAAAATTGCAAGGCAACATGTTTATTATGGATGCAAGATATAGTCACATTTTTGAATACCATGTGCCATCTCACTCAACTTGGCGATGTAGAATATTGGCATGCAAATTGAGTGGATCAAAGAAATATACATTGAGGTTGAGGAGATTCGGATGTATGTCACAAAGCAAAGGAGTTAGTCTACGTTCAGTCCAACTTGACCCTCCTATCGCATAAGCAAGATGAGTACAAGGAGGGTTGATGAGAAATTGGCATGTAACCCTCAAGTGTGCTGACTTTATGCTTTTGTTGTATGGATTGCCACAATCTCTTTAGAGGATGAAGAGGCTCCTACACAAGATTTGCATAGTGCAGCTTGTGGGAGTGGTATTGTGGCTTCTTATTGTTCAACTTCAAAGAAACCAAATGATTGCATTAATGCTCTCAGTAAAGAGTAATATGAAGACTATTGATTGTAATTTTGTATTCATTTGATAATTGACTTTGAATTATCAGATATCTTTATCACTATCAGATGTGTTTTCAATTTTATATATATATGTTTTGCCAAATATGAATATATTATATATTTTTATTATTGTATGACTGAACCTAGCTGTAACTAACCTGGGGAAAAAAATGTTGCCATACCAGCAAATCCTAACTGAACCCAAACCTGAACTTGTACCCAAACTGGCAACTTAGATAAAGGTCAAATGAAGACATTATATTTAACGAGAACATCAATAAAACTCCTCATTTAATAGCTATCTTTCCCAAAAGAATGCAGGTTCTAAATACTGTCTACAGAGAAAACCCTCATTTGTGGTAGGATTCAGAGTAAAGAATAGAAAGAATACCTCTCTAGCCTCCAAAATAACACTAGCAAGAGAGATGAAGCAGTTACCAAACTGACTTTTCCTTAAAGATCAGCAGCTGGCTCCAAACACAAACCCTCATTGCAAATTTCTAAAAATAAATGAAGGGATACAAACACAATAAGGCCTGGCAGAGCAAAGAGTACTGTTTCTTCTGATTAAATAAAGCTGTCCCTCTAAAATTTCCAAAAATACACAATCTTCAAATTTCTTACCTTGAAAACCAGTTACCTATTAGGGACAACCCAGCCTCTGATAACCTTTACAATCACAGCGAAAGCCAAAGGAGGTCAACGCCTACTTGTAAGAGTGCCCGAAGGTGCAATCCTTGTGAACATCATGCCTAGTAGGAGCTCCCTTTCTGTCAAAGTGTGGAAATAGGAGGAGAAAGGAAGGAAGAGAGAGGAGATACAAATTAGTGAAGGTCCCATGGCAGCAAAAGAGAGGTGGCAAAGATATAAAGATTGGTTATGAAGGTCAATCCCAATAATCATTGCGAGGGTTAAGGAATTTAAACTCTTTAAGACAGCAATGAGATTATCTTTTCAAGTAAGATATCCAGATGGGAATCCCTGAGGACAGTTAGACCAGTAAACTTTTTTCTTTAGATGTGAGAACATCAAACCTAAGGTTAGTGAAATAGTCAGTGCTTGATTGTCTCCCTGCCTTATGTGGACATAAGAATTGACTTTGTTTGATTGGTCCAGAAGGTCACAATCATGTATTATTTTATTGATTTATGAGTTATGACTATGTTCTTTAATAGTTTCCTTAATTACAATTTGGGAGCCTCCTACTACAATCACCTATGTCCACCTTTTTTCTCTAGCAACCTTTATATCCCTCCATAAAGCCCTGGCCTCTATCTTATTGTTAGAGATACAACTAAGGACATCATTATAGATAAAGATTGCTTTTCTTGAATAATTTCTGCACCACTCCATACCTGCCAGGTCCAAAGTATGATCCAAATTTAGTTTTAGTGATCAACTATAGGGGCCTTGCAGATTGGTCATTTTTTCTTTTTATCTTCTACTTATTCCATCTTTGGAATATGCTATTTCTTTTAGAACAGTTTTGATTGTTTGAGTGGTTGATATTGGCCATTTGGATTTTTTTTCCCAATAATGTTTTTGTTTTGCAATTAAAAATGAAGATTTTATGGCAACTTCTATCAAACTAGCACTTTCCTTTGAAAATTTACCAGAAATTTGTTTAAAATGTTAATAAGTTGCCAGCAGATAAGTTCCTTTTTTTAAACCTTTGCGGTAAGCTACTCTCTGAAAACATGCCAATGAAATAAAATTCTGCCAGTGAACCTTCCACTAAGAATCTCTGCTTCCCATGAATACCATAAACAATGTTGCTTACCATGGGCCTTCTGAAATTATGGGCTGTGTACAACCAATGAGTTAGCCTTAAGCCAGCAGAAGTATGTGGGGCAACCATTATTTTACAAGAGTCAATTCCTTATATTAATGGCCAGTAAAATTCTGTTGGTTATCACTATATTTATTTTTCAAATAAAATCAATTCAGTTATGGTGAATTGACGAGAGTTATGGATCTATATATTCCATTAAGGGTTGTTCTGTAGCAATTGATGATTCTATATATTCTGTTGGTAACCATTCCTTGGCATTCTTGTTGTATTTTTAATCCAATACTACAATTTTTTTTTTTTGATCGGTAAAATGTAATTTTTATTATATTAAGGTATCAAGATTTAAACCTGGCCTGAACCAGGTGGGATTACAACTAGGGAAGTATCCCCCCGAAAAACAAGGCACTAAAGTGCAGATACCCATAAACAGGTTAACAATTCAATTTTGCGATTTAACTATGCCCGTATCATGTGAAAGAAGAAGCATATTGAAAGTTCTTTTTTCCTTAACTCTTCTGTCCCTCTTCCTCGTCACCACTTGCCAACCTTTCTCCTGGCTATCTACACCCTGCATCTCTTCCTTAGATTCTCCCTCACAAGACCTCTCCCCCACATCAATGCTTTGTATACAAAATTGTTTATCATTTTTCTCCCCCACAGTGCTAAAACCAGTAGTAACACTATCATTACTCCTTGTCTCTACCCCTCCCCAAGCCTTTGTCCTTTTGGGATCCATACCCTGCTGTACCTCAAAAGCATCCTTTCCCTTAATGACTGTTGGTGTTTCACCTTCTTTCTCCTTTCCTTTTGCATCCTTTGGTGTATCTACTTCTTTCTCCACAAAGTAATGATGGGGGGAAACCTCCCTCCACCAAGTTGCCTGTTTGGGTTGCATCCTCTTGGCACACTTTGTCGCCACATGCCTTGTTCGAAAACATCTTCTAGATCTGAAAGGAATTCCCATGTTATCCATAGGTTGCAACCAACAACCATTAGCAGATTTCAGAGATAATTTTGTTGGAGGACCTTTTTCATGTCCATCTCGACCAAAATGCGAGTGTAGGTAGAATGAAAGAAGCTAAGGAACCCTCATCCACCCCCAAAAATTTGCCTAGAGTATCCCCAATAGCTTCAAAACAAGATACCGATTAGTACTGTAACGGAAGATTTGGAAGTCTTACCCATAATGGAATCTTCTCGAAGGATTCGGTAGTAGGGTTGAAAGCTAGATACCATGGTTTCAATAGCAGCATATGGTTATCTTCCTAGCTCCACTGATGCTCACACAAGATTTTCTTCCTATCTTGTTCATTATCAAAAACTACCACAAAAAAACCTCAGGCCCCCGGATAATTTGCACATCTCACTCTAGAATGGGGCTCCATTTATTCAGTTCAGCAAGGTTTGGCCAAAAACCCTTAAATCTCCCTATTAGGCCATTCTTAGTGAAATACCTCCCATTACCTCCCTTCCAATCTCTTCGTCCAAACATATTGTTGGTCTATTCGCCAATGGCTCCACCCATTTTTACCCATATCCTTGCTACCACGACCACCTCTCCCAATATTTTCATTCATCACTCCATATCGTGTAGGATCCGTGCCATCCCCACCATCTCGAAAGCCAACCCTACCACCAAACGGAGAGGGAGCAACTGGCTGCCCAAGTCCATCAGAAGCCTGTCGTCCTTGTCTCCAGTCATCCCTGCTCCACATCGCCTCCTTAGGAACCCTAGACTTATGGACCCCAACCACCCATCCTTCTCTAGCACCCCTCCCCAAACTTTGCTTCTCTCCCGCCACCATAATTCTTGCAAAACACCCAACCTTCCCACCCACTCTGCCTCTGTTTGAGTTACCATTACTTGCTCCTCCACAACTTACACCTCTAAAACTTTCCTTTTCAACTCGTACTGCACAAGCATAGCTAGAATGTCAACTAAATTTACAAGAAACTCTGCTTGAAGGCCTCATCCTTCCTGACTGGAGTTGCTAGGTATGAGAGAATCTGACTCTTAGAGCATTCGCAAAATCCCTAGCAGTAGGGCACAACAGTAGCAACATCTCTATCACCATATAATAGTCCCAATACTGCAAATTTTAAATGCTGTAGTTCGGAGGTTATTTGGTAGTAGCTTAGAAAGCGTCAGTTTACTAAAATATGCTTTTATATTTATATTCCTTTAAGGGCAAAGTAGCCAGATACTCCTTTGTCCCTGCCTGGAAGCATGTAACCTTGTATCCGATACGATCTAGATACACGTCTGATACTATACCCATGTGTGCCCAAAAAACCTTGATTTTCCAACCATGTCAGATACTTTGTGATTTGATTTTTTTATAAATTTGATGTAAATCTTTCTAAATTTAATTTAAAAAAATTTCAATCATGCAATTTTTTATATTTTTTTTGGGTATAAACAAAACCTACACCAAATGAGAAAGACAAATGACTTTTTTCTCTATTTCAGTGACCCGTTTTTTGGGGTTATCTTCCAATGCAACTTTACCATTTTTGCATATTGGAAATTTTAAAATCAACTTATAATTATTTATGTAGCAATTATGTGTCCATATTGCTTTTGTAGTTATGAAAATCTCCTGCAATAACCTAGAAAATTGTGTTAATATATGTGTATGTGTATGTGTTAATATATGTGTATGTGTTTTTATGAATGTCGTATTCAGACGTATCCATATTGGGGGTCTCACAAAATGGCTGTATCCGTATCTAATACCGTATCTGTATTTGTATCCGTATCCATGTCGATGCAACTTTGTTTAGGGGTAGTTGTGGTAATGTCTTGAGCTTCATGAAGATTCTGATCACTACTCACACAGTACAGAAATCTTGTTTTGAAACAGCTATGAAATGGTGATACTCAACTATTAGGAGCATGGTATAATGTCCAAAACAGTGTGTGCCTGTGTGTTCTGGTAATTACTTAATGCAGTTTTGAAGCCAAATATTACTTTTTTTTTCAATTTATTTTACATTTGTGTTCTTGGTGGTATGCATGGGGATGTGCTTAATAAGTATGCTTAATATATGAAGCCCAATAATGTTATTATGCAGAATTAATAGTAATGCTAATATGGACTGCAATATGTATGACAGTCATACTTAATTTCATATATATATTCATAATACATAAGAAATATATATACTTATAGTCTAAATCATGTTATTACTTTCCGTATTTAAGAAGATGGGATTGAGATGTTCCAAAGAGGGGCAGTCTAAATCCAAGCAATAGGTTAAGTCCCAAGATAGGGTGGGGATCAGCGACCCATAAGCCTTGAGGGTATCGACCCAAGATAGGTAAGGGCTTGGATCTGTAAACTTTGAGGGAACCTATTGTAGTTGGTCTCTAAGCACTTTGGTAACATATGTAAACCCTTCTCCCTTAAAACTGAAGTAGTAGCAAGGTTTGATATCTATATTAAGAACTATGAATAATGAAATTAATCAGCTAATGAGGAAAATAGACAAGCACTTGTTAATAACTTATTGAAGAAAATCTATCAATTTTAGTATATTTAAATAGATCAAGTAGTAGAAGGGTTTTTGGGGCCCGATTACAAGTGTATCTTCCAAAGGCAAAGCAAGACCTTTAATGCACTTGCGTCGGGCTTCTTAAAACCCGATTCATCTCTTCTTGCGTTTTCATTATCCCGTGATAAGGAGGGATTTCGTTTTGTTTTCATTAATGATTCAGTGATTGCATTGTAAGAGGAGTGTCTTTCTTTCAACATTATCTATATGATTCTTTGGGTAGATTGTTATTGCCTCATTTTGCTCTTAGAGGTCGTGTTTGGGAGTTGAGCAATTTCCTTCTTTCCAGGTATGTTCTTTTTGTGTTTTCATTTTCTTTTCTTGATCATCTTTACCCATTGTGAATGCACCTTGTCATGTTTTGTTGCCTCTATGTGTTTTTAAGTGCTTTGTGCGATGGGGTTTTCATAGTCCGACCGACCATGTGTTCGCCCTTTCCTCTTGTCATCTTCTAGTTTCATTTGCGTTTGAGATCTATGTTGTTCTATCACCAAGTGTGATTGAGGGGATCGCTTTTCTTGTAAGTTCACTTACTTGCAATCGGGTCTCTAGAACCCGATTACGAGTCCCATTGCATAGTACTTGCAATCGGGTTGTAGAGATCCGATTGCAAGCACACTCTTTTCCTATCATTTTTCTCTCATAAGTTCGTAAGCCACCATCTTTGCATTCCATTATGTGTTTACTTGCAATTGAGGGTTTGGCACCCAATTGCAATCTCATCTCTGTCATACGTTTGCATTTCCCTATGCATTTATCTTGCAGTTGTGTCTCAAACCCCCGATTGCAAGTTTGTGTATTCCTTGTTGTCCTTGCGCTTGCAATCAAGGATGACAGTGGTAAACTCGATTATACTTAAACGCCTTTGCTTTTTGCATTCGGGTCTTTAAGATTCGGCTGCAAGCTTCCATCTTTATTCAAAAATAACTTTCACTTGTAGTTGAGTCTTGGAGACCCGATTGTAAGTTTATACCTATTATGCAAGCTCTTTTACTTGCATTCGGATCTCCAAGACCTGATTGCAAATGAAAGTTTTAACATATTTTCCCCAACTTGTGCTTTTGCATTTGCACATTCCAAGCTTGCTGCACTTGCGTTCTACCCCTTGAGATCTGAAACTCTGCCCTTGTCACTATCAAAGTCTTGTCCATAATGCATTGACCAAGCTTGCCCACTCTTTTTCACTTTCTCCATGATAAATATCATGATAGGTCAAAAGTTGGGCATTGTTTTTCAAGCTCTTTCATTTGAAGAAGATATCATGGCTTCTCCAATAGTCTGTGATGATGTCTTAACTCTTTGGAGCTTTCATCGCAACGTTATAGATTCTTGCTTGATGACAGAGGAACCAACATCTCCTTCCAAAAAGAAGATGAAGTATAAATATGACAAGTACCAAAATGAGATTTCCCCTTCTCAAGTGAGCTCTCTTGTTGATGAAATCAAGGACATGGAGATTGGGCATGTTGATATGACCGAGTTCCTTGAGAGAGCAGAAGGGTCACCAAGTCATGCATGCAGTTGCTTTTGAATAGTCATATTCACTTGGTTTCTACTTTCCCAGTGGTTGCTTTGGAACTGGAGTTTGTCCTTGCTTGTGTTGCTCATTTTGACAAGGGATCTAGGACGATCAAGGATGACGATGGTAATATTATTATTAGATTGGATGCTGAAACCATTGATAAAATCTTCAAGCTTCCAGCTGCCCCAGTATATGTAGACATTACAATGAAGGGTGCTCTTGATCACTACAACCATAAAAAGGTCAGATTGCATAAGGCATATCAATTCCAAGTGGCTTTTGGCTTAAGAATCCCAAGATCTGTTTCTCTCGGTGGCACAAATTGTACTGTTCTAATTTCACTGAAGAAATCAGTGACATGATCACACTCCTGAGCAGGATAATGGGGTAGAAACAATCTAATGTATTTGAGATTTATATGTATAAATACATTGTGGTCATGAGAAAATCTCAGTCTCATATCTTTTGGGGTGAAGTGATTAGTGACAACCTATGTGAATAGCTCTCACAAGTTCCAACCACTCTCACTTTCTACATGAATTCCCACCTGGTGTACATTGTAGCATCACTAAGACAATGTCTAGGTCTTTCTACCAAAGGTGACACGTCGCTAGTACCAGTATAGAAATACTATGATCAACTCACCTTGAGACTTAGGAAGATTCCCTATAGGAGGGTCAGGATGCCTTCTTTGGCCATTTCATGTGTTTGTATGATAAGATACTTAAAAACAAGAGTGTCCAAGGCAGCGTGGAAGAAAGTGAATGAGTACGGTTGCTTGTTCCTTCAATTCCCAACTTTCACTTACATGAGAGTTGGATGTTTTGAAGGTCCTCCATATATGCTTTTGAGATACTCTACTAACAAGTTCATCCCGATGATAGAGTTGGCTAGACAACTGATGACAGTTCATGTAGTCCAGTTAGCTCAACATATCCTCACATAATCCACTGTAGATTGGCCGATATTCCTTGACAACTTCAGCAAGAGCCAAGGCAATGGAGACAAAATTTTAAGAAATCAAGTTGAAGAAGTTTAAGGCGAGAATTTTTTTGACTATCGAGGGATGAAAGATAAAATCAAGAGAGCCTTCACTCATGTTCATCGCCTTGAGGATATCTGGGTTGATCTTCGTACAAAGGAAGACATCAGGAAGATGGACTACAATAGGCTTACCTTGGAGCAAATTGTAGATCTGGATCTAACCAAGATTCCAGAAGGCATGGTAGATGATAGGAAAACTCTTGATCCAAAGTATACAGAACAAAGGGTCATTGAGTCTCCTCTTCCATCGGTCCAATGGTTGTAGAAGGAATGCACTTCAATCTTTGATAGATTTCAGCCAATCCTTGCCAACACCAACGCTTGGCTGAAAAGCAATAATGTTAAAAGTTAAAACCATAAAGATTAAGGTTGGGGCAGAAGATGATTCAACAGGACTAGTTGGGTGTAAGTTTGAGGTGAGAGTCAAATCCAAAGAGGGTGCTTCTTCCTCCTATACTAGAATCAAGCTAAGAGTCAGTAGGGATTTGGTTATTCCTCCAGAAGAGGTATCCCCGAAAGGAAAAGAAAAGCCTCAAGTGCAAATTCAGGTCATTGACCCTGAGGATGAACCACAAGAGGAGAATGCTCCAAAATCTCCTATTACTTTGAACTCAAATTCTTCTTATATGGCCATTCCCCAATTGTCTTTGGATGTCCCTATGTCTCCAATAGACACAGATGTGGATTCTTTTTCTACAATTCACATTGATCCTATTGTGCCAAGTGCATCTATTTGTACCATTGTAACATCATCAACAACTATTATATCTATGAATGCTCCACATGACAACTTGGAGAATGTTTTTGATGCAAATCCTTCATATACCATTCTATCAAGTATGTAACTTCTTGAGATTGATACCTTTGTTGTAAACTTTGATAGGTTTATGTATGAAGCCGGCCATGATGTGTCATCCAAGCAAACATTGGTTGCTGTTCAGACTGAGGCTTCCCCTAGAATGACAATTGTAGTATAGGCAGAGCTTGTTTCTACACAAACTGCAGTTGCTGTTACAAATGCAAGCTCATTAGATTACCCCCATGGTTGAGTTCAATCACTCCAAAGAGGAAAAAGTTGGAGATTTCTCTTGATGTGTTTGACTTTCAGTGGCTTAGGAAATCCAAGCCAAAGGCTGCCAAGAAAGCCAAAACAGTTTGGCGAGTGGTTGTAGACAGTAGCAAGATGAAATATGCAGAGGTGGCATAACCTCTTACTGATAAACCACAAGGAGAAATGCAGCTATTTGATTATAGGTTCATGAGGGTGGAACTAGGAAAACAAACACATGCTGAAATGATGCATGATGCTCAAGACTCAGTAGCTTCGTTAATTCAAGGTTATGATGAGCTCCTAGCAAAGAAAGATAAGTTCAAGGAGGAAAATGTACAACTCATCTCAATGATCCAAAAGATCACTAATTCTTCAGAAAAGGTTGATCCCTTGACTTCCTCCACTTTCGAAGATTCCATCAAACAAGTTGAAAAAGCTGCTCAAAAGGTCAAAGCTATTGATTCTTGGGTAGATTAACTAGCAGATCGGAGTACTCAAGTGGTGAAGAAAGCCTTACTGGTGCTAGGCAATGTAAGGACAACAAAGATGAAATTGAACCATGCTTTAGAAACTTTTAAGCAAAGTCTGGAATCTATAGAAAGAGATTTGAAAATTTGGCATGAAATGGATCAAGTAAAGTTGGAAATCCTGTGCAATAACACTGTGATACCAAACAAAGAAAGGCATATTGAGTTTGAGGAGCTTATGATCAATAGGTCATTAGTTGTCAAGGACTTGATTAAAGATATTGAAGTTGCTCTTAAAATGAGTACTGAAGTGGAGTAGGATATAATCTCCAATTTTGAGAAAATGTCTTGCAAGGTGGTAAGTCAAGATGAAGAGTTGCTTCTTGAGAATATGATATTTTCTGAGTTGGTGTCAAGGCTTCATTAGGAGCTTGAATCCGAGCAATTTACAATGACTTAGATCAATAGATTTGTGAATTACCAAGTTTTCCTTGATAAGATGTAGACTATTCTTGAAGAGCATAGAGTAGCAACAGTGAGATACTTCGATGTCATAATCAAAACTGTTGTTGTTGCAAGGAATACAACAGGTCCAAATCCTAATGAATTGCAAGAATCAATCAACAAGTTTCAAGCTTTAATGGCTAGGAATAGAGAAGAACAAGAAGTGTCTCCTGACACTTAAATCATGTTTTTGTTTTATGCATTTTCCTTTTGACAAATTACAGGTAGTCTCATCACTTGTAAACTTGTAACTTGTAATTACATGTAAACAAATTACAAGTTGAAATACAATAGGACTGTAATTTGGAATAAGTCATAGTTAGTTATAATTAGTTGTGGAATAAGTCTTAGTTAGTTGGACTTATCCCACTTTTTGCTCTTAGCCCCTCTTCGATATATATTGAAGGGTGCTTTATGTAATTTTTATCTTTTGGGCAAGCAAGAAAACTCTGCAGAAATTTACAGCGATAAAGACTTTGCGTTTTATACTTGTAAATTGGGTTCTCAAGCAATACAAAGAAGGCATTTGAGTTTCAGACTTTGTGTTGAGGCCTTGTTCATATATCCGTTGTGTTCTTATGTGACAGTGATATACTTGTTTGCATGTACTTGAGATTCTAGTGAAGTTGTTGAAAATAACTTTAATCTAATTTTTTCTTTTGTAGACTTTGTGCTGGAAATATTGAGGATTAAATAATTGTAGCTAAATGTTCATAATAGAGAGAAATTATAAGATTTCGTGCTTGTAGTTGTTCTTATTTATAGTAGTCTAGATGTGCACCATATCAATAGACTTTGAGCTGTTGTAAGTTGTACATTGTTATCCTACTAATCATTCTAGAAGGTAGATAGGATAATAGACAAGTGAAGACTTTGAGCTTTGCTTCTATATTCTTGTCCAGTAGAAGTGATGGAAGATTTTGTGCTTTTATGGAAACTTTGCTTCCTTTCATATAATCATCTTTGTAGTTCTTGAAATTTCTTAAATTTTTGTATTTGTTACTCTATTTGTAGTTTCTTTTCTGAAGAGAGAAAATAATATCATCTTTTCTGAAAAAAGAGAAAAGGATGTTGTCCCACCAAAGTTAGATTAGTGTTTATAGATTATAGTTAAATTAGGAAAGGGGGAGCCTTCCCTTAGAATTAGGAGAGTTTTTAACTCATACGTTGTGTCTGAAACCATAATTTTGCATGCCTTTCTAGGTGTACAAAATTTTCAACCAACGCCTGACAATTGTCCCTCAAATTTGTTATGTTAATGCTCGTCACATCATGAAAATATAGGTTTATGGAAATTGGGTATGAACAAAATGTGATGTCATTCTATTAAAGTATGCCTTGTTTTTGCACCTATATGAATAAATTTGGTGTGTCCTTAGATGAATTTGTGCTCAAGCAGAAACACACATGACCTTAGATTTGAAAAACATCTTGTTTAAACTAATAAATGACGTCGCACTACTTAGTCATGCATGCCTAAACATAGATCTAAAAGGTGTCCAATAAAAAATTCTTCCTTGTGTATGGTTGTGCGCCCAGAACAAGAGAAATAGTGATTTAGAACATAGAAAATTGCAAAGAATGAAAAATATGTCTAGAGCGTGTGCTTGAAGATAATAAAATGAATTTGCAAAAGCCAATCCATGCCTAGTATGCACTTGTGTGTGCTAGAGAAAGGTTTTAGAAATTTTTGAAAAGAAAAAAATTGCATGTAAATGCTAGGATGTGCACCTTTAGTCGAAAAATCAATTTCAGAGTAATGCTGAGCTTGTATAGATGGAGATAATCGAATTCCTTTGCAAAGTCTAAAATCACATTGTGAGGTGCATGCTGGTAGGAGGCAAAAAACGTTTGAAATTTCAAATACCAAAATAATATCTAGGGGCACACTAAAATAAAGGAGAACAATGCTTTTTGCAAATTCTAAAATCACATTGTGAGGGAACATTGTTGTGAAAGACATGGCATTTCCAAGATCAAGTTCAAAATTGCATTCATAGGTATGCAGCTATGTGAAGATAATGGATGTTCAAAATTAAGGATCAAATTCAGATTGTTAGGGGCACACCTCGATGAGGAACTTATTTTGAAGGTCTAGGTCAAATTGCATTGTTAGGTGAGCACTTGACAAAGTAGAATGGTCTTAAATATTTTCAAGTTCAAATTGCATATATAGGTGCACACCTAAATAAGGTAGAATGAATTATATATTTTAAAGTAGTTTTCAACAATGAAGTGTGCACCTATATATGCAATGAAGTGTGCACCTAGAATCGAACTTCGGACTTCGGACTTCGATTCTTGAATAGCTGCATGCACTTGATGTAGGCCAACCAAGATTTGCTAGGTTCTGCCAAAGAAAGGTTTCAAATTCAAGAATCGAAGTCCGTAGTTCCAGACATCTTTAAAGGGTTTGCAAAAGAAAGATTTACAAATTCAAGCATCAAAGTGGATTTCCATGTTTTAGACATCTTTAGAGGGTTTTCCATGATCATAATGAAAAGCTTCATTAGAATCATCATTTAGAGCCGCTCATCCAATAGTCTATTTTTAGTTAGCACTCTTCTTAGTTGTCTTCGTTTTCAAGGAAAAGAGCATATTTTGAGATTTGCTATTTTTAGGTGAGCTATTTATAAATCACACTATTTTTAGCTCTCTCTAATTTTAGCCCAAGGTGCTATTTTTAGATCATCTATTTTTAAATCTATTATCATGCAAGAGATGTGAGTTATTGTGTTAGTTTGTATATATTTGTACTAGTAGTATAGTCGAAGATTGCTGGAGTTTAGATTTAGTTTTAGTGGATAGAATTTTGTAATAATAATTACATTGCAAACAATTAAATTTTTCCTACAATAGAAGTTGTAGCTAGGCTTTTATTATTTTCTCACATAGAGTTTTGTAAATGCTTATAAATAAATGCAATTTTGCACTTATATTTGGAATAGTAATTTTCATGCTTGATTGGTGCTAAAATTGTTGTTGAAGTATGCTATGTCATACAATATTATGGGCCAAACATCGCTTGATAATTATTGAGGGCTTTGTATGGTAGTGATGATTAAGTTGTGTATTGTGGATTTGTATTTATTTTCCATGTTAACTCATTATACCTTGTTTGTCATGTCCCCTCTTTTCTAGTCACCATCCAAGAAGGGTAGATTTGCCTGTTAGACGTCTCCGCAGGCAAATAATGTGGTTAGGAGATGTTTGGTTCACCAGGAGGAGCTATACTTGGTCAATTTTGGAGCTTGGTGAAGAATTATTCAATTAAGTTTATAATAAAAGCTTATAAGAGCTTATTAGTTATTTTATTCTATAAATAGCAATTTTATTAAAATGTAACTTAATAAAGTTAAAACTTAAATTGTACCCCATGGCTCGATTTCCTAGGCCAAGTTGATTTTAGAAGGTGGTGGTTTTTACCATGATGAGCCCACCCTCAAGGCTGGACGCCATATTGGAGGGAAAAAGATTCCTTGGAATCTTTATTTGATGCCTTGTTGAGGTTCGATGAGGGTTGAGGAGCATAAGTAAGGAGTCGATTCATTTTGAAGGCATCTTGATTTCATTTTTTATGACTATTTTCTGTTTTGCACGGTCTGCAGCAGAGTGTTCCAGATCTGTGAACCATAGGAGGACGGAAACTCTCCAATTTTTGAAGGTGTGGATGAAACCCCACACTTCCAGCATCACCATGGCAGCATCAAATGTTTAGTATTTGGCCAATAAGGGTCGTAGACAGCAGAAATCCATCTTTGTGAGCATTGGCAGGTCTGATTCATCAATGCTGGGCGGTTTGCAGTCAGTTTTCAGCAGTTACAGTAGTATATGTTGCAGATTGTACCTTCCCCAGGCTGGCCGTACCTCTATATCTTGCTTGGGTTCTCAATAAAATAAATACAAGGGTTTTAATTAGGCTTTTTGGTACAAAAAATATTGTTAGCAGCAAATAAGAAGAATTCCAGAAATTATTTGGTGAAATTGGTTCATACTGGAGCTATACGAGCAAATTAGTGGGTAGAAAACAAACCAAATTGGTGTCTCTCTTGGGGAAAGTTCAGGAATTGCATTGGAATCAGGATTTCTTCACAAATTTGTTTTAGATAATTATTCAGTAGGTGAATAAAGCTCATTGGAGTCATTAGTTGCAGTTGGAGGTGCTTCATTCAATCTCTCCACTTGTTCAGGTCAATAAATCACCTTTAATTCCTAGCACTGGACTCTTGGTAGACCACTATTGGCTTGGGTTGTTAAAAATAATCATTTATTTCCATTTGTTCTTTGCTGATAAATAAAATCAGAAGTCTGAAATTCATTTTCAGTCAATTATTTTATGTATTGCATTTGTTATTCATTTTGCATTGTCAAATTCCAAAAGTCAATAACACGCAAGTTATCCTAAAAACCTCAAGCTGCATGAAAAAACCAAAATTCCAACCGCTGGTCAAAGAAATCAAACTCAGAAAAACATATCAGATTGTTCCAATCAGCATTCAACATCTTTCATTGTTTGTATAGATGAGATAAATTGAATTTACAAATATTGTAGGCTTTGCATTGCAAAGTTTAGAAAGTATAATTATCTTAGCTTTGTATGCATTGATTCCATTTGATTTGAATTTTTTCTGTTATGTAAACAAAATCTAGCCTGTTTACTTGCACTACCCAATGTTTATCTCTTTAGCAATTATAGGCTTTTCATGAAGTCAAAAAGCATAAAAATCTCTTGCCTTGAGTTAAGGAGCATGTTAGCCTTTTGACCTAGAAGAATCCAAAATAACACCTTAATTTTATTTAGCATTAGTGTGTGCCATCTAGAAAACATTGTATAAATTGTAAATAACAACTACATATTGTTCAAATTAGGTTAGTTTTACTTACAAGGAGCTTCTCCTTTTAATTTGAAGAGCAATTTTATTGTATATTTGTTCCATTTTGTGTTGCACTTGATGCTGTGAATTAAACTGTTTATATTTTTTGATGACTTTGCTAGTGAATGATGATTGATGCCTAGTTATAGTGCAATTAGCACTTGATTATTATCCTCCAAAAGAAAATTCTTCTACAAATGTACCAAGTCTTTCACCTTTATTAGAACTACTTCAAACAATGGTTGATAAGGTGGGAAACAACAACAATAAAAATTGTTCACCTCCATTATTGACATGGGGAAATCAGATTGGTTTTTTGGCATTGATAGAGCATCATGGTCTTCCTTGTGGACCACGGAAGAATTTTTGAAAACTATATTGTGGTGGCAAGCAGCATTTAGGTGTACATATTTCAGCCTTCACCATTGTGTGTGAAATTTGAGTGTAGTACATAAATATATGATTCTTATTAGTTTTTAAAAACATTGAAAGCTGCAATAACTGATTGGTTCCATTATCTTCTTTCCAATTCAATCACTAGTTAGGAGTTAATGAGTGACAAGTTTCTTGTGTGCTTCAAGTTAGCTTAAGATAATCATATCTTGTTTGCACAACTTTCAAATGCCAAGAAAGACGATAGTAGCCTATGAGGGAGTTTGTTGTGAGATCCAATTATCAAGATTGTTGACACTCTAAATCCTTCTTTCAAGATTCCATTGAGCTACTCATAAACACTTTATCTTCAGAAATTGCTTTCTTTCACAAGGTAGGTCTCATTAGTGAAGTAAATGATGCTCAAAAACATGCAATTGACTTAGAGGATCATATGATTGCTTAAAGGATAATTCAAAGAGATTCAATTAGATTGTTAGTACAAACATTGACTGATTGTTTATTGCAAAGGGTGGTAAATGATGTGGCCAATATGATGAAATAACTTCCCTTGAATGCTCAACCATTTAGTAGCATTCACCTCCTTCAAGTAGGAATAATTCTTTCATCAATTATGGCAGCCACAATTTCCCTGTTTTGGCAAGGCTAGTAGTATATGAATCTTCTTCATCTCCCATATATTGCAGAATTCATTCAATAGATCAGCATGATGGCCTTTGTCTTGAAATGAAAAGGCTCTCATAGATTTTGGCAGTTTAAATTGAAAATCAAGGGTGTTTGGGTGATCCTCAACTTTTTCTAGATAACTGGATGGTGGATTTGTGATGGTATATGCCCAATATGGACTTGATAAAGTTAGAGATAATTTGCATAATCATACTTTGAATGATTTCATGTGTTCACATGAATACGTTCTACAAACAAAACAATAGTTACCACTAGAAGTGAAAATTTTGCCTTCTATCCTCAAATTGGTTGAGGTTTGATTAACAAAGATCCTAATCTCACTCAAGTATGCCTTATGTTCTCTAAGGAAGGTGAGATAAAGTCAGCATCCAAGGAGCGAAGTTGTGATACATAGCTTTCCACCAAATACAATGAATCAAGTTGTTTCTTTTCTTCATTCAAAGGTTTATTTAAAGAATTTGCAGCAAAGGTAATTGAAGAATGTTAGATCATTCAAACTATTCAAGTGATATCTACTGAAGAGTTGGAAATAGAAAATTTGATTATAGAAGTAGTTGACGATTTTCCTCAATATTTAACACCATTACTAGAAGAGCAAGGCATTTTTCTCTTTCAAGAGTTTTCAACATCAAGTTCAATAGTCTCCATAAGAACCAATGATAACAAATCTCAATTGACAACTTTGCCAAAATTAAAAACTTTGGTGTTGGAGGTTGGTGATACTAGTGAAGGTTTGTGGTTTGACGAAGAAGAAGATTTTTTCTTGAAGATAATTTAGCTATAGAGGCACTCGTCAAACTAGAAGATTACGTGGAAAATTTTTCGCCAAGTCTTGACAATTTTTTGTAGCACCTTGAGGGTGGGTCTTTAGTGGAGGACATAGTGGATTTACCCTTAAGGTTTTATTCATCACAGATCTTTTGTGTATTAATGAGAAAGTAGGTGTTGAACATTCAACAATTATCAATGAACCTATGCTAGAAATGGTTATTATAGAAGATGAAGAACATTGAGAAAATGGTAAGGAAATAGAGCTTGAGGAGGTTGCAGCTTCAAGTCTTAAAGATTCTAAGAGTAGTAATGACAGTGAATTTTAGTTCTGAGGGAGATGTTTTGAAGAGAGAAAATTTGATGACAGAAATGGATGTTTTTCTTCAAGACACCAAGAGGAAACAAAAACATTAGAAGGTCATGTTTCTACTCTTGCATTTATGTTAGTAGATGATGGTAAAATTTGTTACTAGAAATGGATATTTTTATTTATGTTTTCTTTGATGATACTTCAGTGTTGGAAGATTCAAATCTTCATGGTTTGTCAGATAGATATTCAATTAATAAAAATGCTGAAAAATTACCATTAACACAAGGTTTGTTGTCAATACACATTATAGACTTGGAGATTCAGGTGTAGGTAATGAAGATCTTTCTTCAACAACTCCAGCATTTTCCAAGAAATAATGTTTCATCTAAGTTTATGGTTGAGTATGCTGAAGTGACGTGAAGATTGGATAAACTATGAAGTGATTATCATTCTTGAGGTTGTTGCATTGCATTATGATTTTGTAAGATGTATTAAAAAAGAAATGAAGTATCTTAAAAAATTGTTGAATCTTAATGAGTTGGAAGATTATGCTAGATGCTACCTTGATTGAATCTCATCTTACAAGGAGAGGTGGCTATTTTTCCTAGCCTATAAATGATTTTATTTAATCCATTTTGTTAACAATTGTTCTTGCTTGTAAAAGAGATTTTGTTTTCCGTGTTATGCGGTTTTGTGTTTCTCCTTTTGTGATGTAATGTCATGTATTCATGTTAGTTTAGGTGTCTTAGGGTAATCTTTGATTAGATTATTTAAAAATAGTTTGACTCTATACCCAGCCGCTAAAGCATTGGCCTATTGTTTAAACCAAAGATTTTGAAGTTATCCTACATTGCAAGAATGCCTTGTGGTCCCTAGATAGAGCCAATTCTTGTACCCACAATTTTTTTTTGTACCAAGTCCAAGTTCAAGTAGAATCTTTTTCTTTCTTCAATCAATAATCATGTTTCAAACTTGGTCTTTTTTATCTATGTGGTTCTTTTGGTTTTTTCCATTGTTATCTTTGTAGGATCAATAGATTGGCCTTTCAAGTTCATCTATCACAACAAAGGGATTTATGAAGGTTTGTCAAGGCATGACAATTTTCCCTCAAATATGTTGTTTGCTTGTCATATCATGAAAGTTTAGGTTTTTAGAAACTGGTTATGAACAAATTATGATGTAAATTTGTCAAAATAACAGATAACATTATAATACCTAGTCATGCATGCTTGAACTCAGGTGTAAAAGGTCTCAAAAAAAAAAAAAAAATGCATCCATGCACATGATCATGAACTTATAATATGAGTAATGGTGCTTCAAAACATAGAAAAGGCACCTAGTGACTTGCATGCATAGTGAATGGCATGTAAAACTTTTCAAAGAATTGCAAAACATGTAGGCATGAGGTGCATGCTTGAAGATAGTAAAAAAATATTTCAAAAGCAAAAATCATGCCTAGTATGCACTCATGCATGCCAAAGAAGGGTTTTAGAAAATTATGAAAAGTACTCTTTAAAAAGCAGTATGTTTATGTGCTAGGGTACACACCTTAATACAAAAAAATGAGTTTCGGAGTACTGATGCATGCCTATATATGAAGATAGCAAGTTTCTTTGCAATGCCTAAAATCACATTGTGAGGTCTGTTGGTATAAAGGCAGAAAAAGACTTTTCAAATATCAGAATAGTATACCTAGGGACATGCTTGTATAAAAGAGATTTTTTTTTGTAAAGTCCAAAATCGCATTGTGAGGGGCTCACCTTTGTCAAGGAAATGTCATTTCCAAGATCAAGTTCAAAATTGCATTTGTTGGTGTGCCACTATATGAAGAAAATGGACATTTAAAATCATGGATCAAATTCACATTGTTATGGGGCACACCTTTGTGAGGGAAGATAAGTTCAAAGTTCTCGGTCAAAATTGCCTTGTTATGTGCACACTTGACAAAGTAGAATTGGTGTTAACATTTTCAAGTACAAATGCATATATAGGTGCACACTTGTATAAGGCGGAACAAGTTCTGCATTTCAAAGCAGTTTTCCACTGTGAATTGCACACCTATATAAGGAAGAGTGAGTTTGAAGTTTTGAAAATTAAAATTACATTAATAGATAGCACCCTTGATGTAGGCCACGACAAAGTTGCTAGGGCTTTTTGAAGAAGTGTTTTCAAATTCAGGCATCAAAGTGGATTTCTAGAGTTTGACACCTTTAGATGCTTTCCCATGATTGTAACAAAAAGCTTCATAAGAATCATCATTTAGAGTCCCCTATCCAACAATCTAAATTTAGTTGGCACTAAGCCATTTCTGTTTTCAAGGAAGCCATTTTTGTTTCCAAGGAGCAGATATTTTGAGATTCGCTATTTTTAGATCGAGCTATTTGCAATGTGTACTATATTTAGTAGTTTCTAATTTTAGCTTGAGGTGCTATTTATAGATCATCAAATTTTGGATCTCTTATCATGCAAGAGATGTAAGTTCTAGTGTTAGTTTGTAGTAGTTTGTATTGTCAGTCTAATTGAAAATTGCTAGAGTTCAGATTTATTTATAGGGGGTAGAATTTGTAACATAGATTGCACTACATGCAGTAAAGTTATTCCTAGAGTAGAATATGTAGTTATTTTTTACTTATTTTCTCATGCAAAGTTTGGTAAATGCTTATAAAAAATTGCAGATTTGCATTTAGATTCCAAATAGTAATTCTCATGCCTACTTGTTGCTAAAATTACTGTTGAAGTATGTTATGTTTTATGTGATTTTATGGGTTAAAAATTGCTTAACGATCATTGAGGTTTTGTAGCACAATGATGATTAAGTTGCATCTTGTGGCTTTGTATTAAATTTGTTTGCTAACTCGTAATATCTCGTTTGTTTGTACAAATGAGGTAATTGAATTGTTTTTCAAACATTGCAGGCCTTGTATTGCAATGTTTAGAGAAGTGTAATCATCATAGCTTTGCATAAATTGTTTTCCTTTTGATTTGCCAAGTTTTTATGTTGTGTAAACAGATTCAAGCCTTATGTACTTGCATTGCTTATTAGTGTTAAATAATCATAGGGTTTTCATTCAGTTAAAAAGCATACAAATCCTTTTCTTTGAGTTGAATGTGTTATCCTTTGGCCTATGTTAATCCAAAAAGACACGACTTAATTTAGTTTAGCACGAGCTTGAACCATCCAAAAAACATTGTATAAACTATAGATGGTAAGTACATATTGTTTAGATTAAGTTAGTTTTTATTTACAAGGAGCTTCTTCTTCTAAGTCAATGAGTGGTTACATTTTGTGTCAGACTAAAAGGTGTAAATTAAAATGCTAGCAAACAATTGAAAATAAGGTGAAATCATAGTAAAGAATTAGAATAGAAAATTTGATAACTAGATCATGCTTACAATGACTTTTTAAAATTTTAATGGTTTATTTTTCTTTTATTTTTAATGGAGTTTAATATTTGAGTTTGTGTTAAGATTCAAGAAACAAAAAGACATTGACAATACTAAAGTTGACAATCAGGTCACTCTTAAAGTAATTATTATGATGGCTATGTTAGTAGCGAATATTTCTACTCATGTGGAGAACTTTTATTCCCAAAGATAGTATCCCTTCATCATAGCTGAAACATCATAAAAAAAATAGGGGCAATGAAAATTATCATGTGAATTTGATATTTATGGTCATGTTTTGAATAAAATCTTCAGGAATTGGAATATTCGTGAACATACCATTTTCTTTCAAAGCACATGTAATATCCCTCAACTAAAATAATTATAATGAGTAAGAATCCTTTAAGTGTAAACGATAATTGTGGTCAAGCTTGCAAAGAGATCAAGATTCTGAGTTGTGCTTTCAATGCATCTTCAGTTAGAAAGGCTGTTAGTTCAAGTATTAACATCGATTAGACTCTACTATCTTTTGGAGATGGTGCTTTTGCTGAATTACAGGTGTAACATCATCAGAAGAATTTTAATTAATTGGTGAATGAGTTCTTGCAACTATTTAACCATCTCTATTGTGGGGGCAGGGAGAACCAAGTTTCCATTTATATGGATTTCTTATGTGTATTTGTGCGACTGCTGCGCGGGCTCTAAAATCTGTCCTTCAAGGATTACTGCTTTCTTCTGATGGGTTAGTGAAATATGTATTTTGGCAGATTTTACAACTATTCACATCATGAATCACAATATTTATGAATTACTGCATCAAATTTTAGTTACAAGTAATTTCTACCGATTAACACAAATAATTTCTAATTGTTATCTTTACCTGACATGATCTATATGAGTAAATTCAACATGATGTAGCATTAGGAGGTCATAATGCAAGCCTCTTAGCTCTTATTAATATTTTTTTTCCCAGGCTATTTTCTTTCATTCAAATATACTTAAAGCTTTGATCCATGTCTCAACGTATATTACAGGGAAAAACTGGACTCCATGAATCTGCTGCTGTACATGGCCCCAATAGCAGTTCTGGTTTTGCTGCCTGCTGTACTAACAATTGAACCTAAAGTGATGGAAGTATGTGTAGCTCTTGCAAGACAGGATAAGGTCATAGTATTTTTGCTGGTGGTTAACTCTTCAATGGCTTACCTTGTAAACTTGACCAACTTTCTGGTCACCAAACATACAAGTGCACTAACCCTTCAGGTTTGTTGTCATTTTCTTTTTGGTTGTGCTAAGCTAGTCATGATAGCTTTTATTGTTTCCCCGATTCATTATTATTCTTTTTTAAAATTTCACTTAAGATGTTGAAAGCTGTGTTACCGGATCCATTGGACAAGATGCCAGATCCAGGTCTGGTTCGAATTGGAGTTGGGGTCCAGTTCGGTGTGGCATGGATCTATTAGGAAGACATCTTTTTTCTTCAGAAATTCTGAAGGGTTAGTTGTGTTCATGGAATCTGTTTCCCCCTTTTGTTTCATCAAGAGAAGAAGTTGGCCATGATTGGATCATCAATGCCCCACCCTTAGACGATGATACTAATATTTATATTTCTAATTTATATTTTGTGGTGCATAAAGTGCATAGAGTTAGAAGTAGAACAAAGGCATATGCACCCTATCGAGTTTAGTTATCAAAACACATTATTAATATTTATATTAATATAGTATTATTATATGTAAATATAATATTATTAATTTATTATTATATTTTATTAAATAAGTATTGATTATTTATATTTATAATATTATAATTCTATAAAATTATAACAGTTATTATTAATATTTATATACTATAAATGTTATATTATTTATATGTATATATTATTATATAAATATTTATTGTATGGGTGAACCTAAAATGAATTCAACGCCTCGATTTTTAGCCGGATCCATGAACTGAATCTGTGAACCCAAACTAGGTGATAGAAAATATGGTAAATACTTGATTGATTCGATTGATGAATAGAAACAACATTTATACAAGAGAAGAAAGTGCGCATAACAGAAATGCAATTAACAATTGAATAACTGTCTCTCTCTAACATTCCCCCCCTTATTACATTGTTCCTATAGATGTATCATTCAAATCTCAAGAGTCACCTAGCCAAGGGACCCCCCCTTAAGGCTTACACAAAAAAATTTGCTGATAACATAATACATATATTTGGGAAGATATTTTCTTTGAAGAACAAATCTCGATCAAGCTGTCTCATGACCCAAAAGGTCGATCCTCATAAAGGTGTAGCTCCGAGCTGAATCCTTGAGTTCTCACCCAAACTTTCGAATCACAGACACCGAATTATTCTTGACTAGAATCCATATTGAGCTCCACACACGGCTACATTGTGTAGTCTCTAACCCTTATAAGGGTGATAATTCTCGATCACAGTCTCGTGAACCCTTGGGCAACCATCCATGTTGTGTTCTTCGCCAAGCCCCAAACCTATCTCCAAAAATCAAACTCTGCAATACTCTTCAAAAAAGGTCAGCAGCAAAAAGGAAAACTGAAAGGAAAGCAAGAAAGACTAAGCCAAAAACACTTCTCATGCAAAGCATCATCTCAAAGCAAGAAGCTTGTTGATGATAATATAGCTATGGTCGGATTCCTTCTGGCCGACATAGCAAACCCAAATGTCTAATTGGCCTATCGGCCTTAGACATTTGTAAATTCGACTTAATTAATGCTCTTATTAATTTTGTATTCAATCTACGGATTAGTTAGTGTGCAATCAACTATATTGAATCGGTATATGTGTTAACCGATTTGCTAATAAACAAATCATATTATTATCGGTTCAGATATAACCGATTGTGTTTAAATTATTATGAATCGGTTCATAACCGATTGTGTTATTGGAAGCCGACTTATGAAGATTCACGACTTCCATTGGAAATCCATTGGGTTTGGTGTATATGTATGATGCGTCTTCCTCTTGGAGGGTTATATAGATATAATAAAAAGATTTCGGATAATAGAGATCTATGGGAAGTCCAAAAGGCAGATCGATATCACACTCAGATAATATACCCGGGGATCATACGAATGGTTTACGGATAGTATAGACAAGCATATAATATATCGTGCAAAACTATTTGGTGTCAGACCGAATCAAAAGTACAGAGAGACAAATTGCAGACCGTGGCAATAAGATTAGAGATAGTGCATACTGCAATCGGTGATAGACGATTGCAGTCAAGTATACATATCGTGCCAACCTTCGAATACATAGCAAATCAGACTGAATACGACAGCCAAGGAATGGATAACATACAGTGAATAACTTCAGTTCGATAACATATCGAAGGAACTGCATATTGTTTGATACATAACAAGATGACTGTAATTGATCAATAAGAGGCATACTTTTGTATACCGTAGATCAGCAGATCGAATATAGGAATCACTTCAGATTGACTGTGCTTTCTATTATTCAGTCAATCCAAATATTATATTGCAGACTTGGTGATTGTATTGAATCTGTTTAAACTATCATATGTACAGTTCGTATATCCATTGGCAAATCGGATTGCATTCACGGTCATAGAAAGTTAATAAAATTTAAAATTACCTACCTATTATAATTTGATCAAAACTCAACATGGTATCAGAGCAAGCTTAAGGAAAGATCAGATCAGATTCATAGAAGCAGGGATGTCCTCCATTATTGCCTTCAAGTTTGATTATATCTATCAACATCAAGATGTTGAACGGACTTAGAGTTGAAGACAGACTTGATGGTGCATCAAACTTCGTCTCTTGGAAGTTTAGAGTTATGCTTGCCTTGGGGGAAAACAAATTAGACGAACTTGTGAAGGAAGCGGTACCGGAACCAAAAGAAGAGGATGAGAAGCTTCAATGGAAGAGAAAGAACAACAAAGCAATGAAAATGTTGGTTGATTTTGTGAAAGATCACCTTGTGCCAATTATCTCCAAGTTGGCGAAGGTATGTGACATGTTCAAGACATTAGAGGAGATGTATGAGATCAACAACACGAGTTGAGCTCTCGCACTGAAACAACAACTTAACCACATCAAGATGACAAAAGGAGAATCCATCATGTCTTACTTCATGAGGATTACCCAATGGAGAGATCAACTCTCTACCATTGGACACACTATCGATAGCAAAGAATTAACCATGTTGGCTCTTAATGGTTTCCCTTCATCATGGGAGTCATTTATTCAAGGGATAAGTGCAAGATCAAAACTCCCTAAGTTTGATCGATTGAAGACAGACTGTATTCAAGAAGAGTCAAGATTAGTTACAAGAGACATTGGCCAAAGCTCCACAAATGAAGATATTCATGTTCTTGCCTCGCACTCCTCAAAGAAGAAAGGTAAGAAAGGACATTTCAAAAGGAAGAAAGATAAGGAATCCAATGGTGCTCCTACATTTAAAAGAAGAAAGGATATTTCAGAAATCCAATGCTTTAGATGTGACAAATATGGTCACTATGCAATGAAATGCCCAACCAGGACTATGCCTCAAGCTTCGATTGCGGATGTTGGTGAGACTCTTCCACAAAAGGATTTAGATGGATTCATATTCTATTCAGCCCTTTCAAGCAATGTGCCTACCAACCACAATACTTGGATAATTTATAGCGGTGCATCTCACCATATTACCGGATTTAGAGGACACCTAAATGATTTGGTGGAGAGAAATTAAAATGAAGAAGTGATCATTGGAGATGACACTAGTTACTCCGTAAAAGGAGTTGGGACCTGTTGACGTGTTTTTTATGACTACGTCGAACACAAAATAAAGTTGCCTAATGGTCACTTCACTCTCTCTTGATCAAAGTACGATTGCATGCTAAGATTGCAGAAATTTCAAACAATCGATTCCAAGGTTCCTTTATGCTACGGATGTGACTCAGTTGGCTGATGTGATTGCTGGTAATCCAAGGGGCCTTACGTTTGCATCGTTCTTTCACTTCTTTGCTGTGGCTGGAACTCCATCATCGGATATAGCGAATCTGTGATGCTTCTGCTTTAAATGAACTAAAATGAACTGAAAGTAAAGGGGAAAGGGTTCAGAAGGATCTCAATCCACTCCTAAGGGCAGTGATAACAATGAATAGTGCTTTGGTGGAGAAATTCCAAATAAACCAAGCTTTGCTTCGCCAAGGTCAACTACAACTCCGCAAGAACCGGTGCAATCTTCTGGGGATGCTAGAGGATTTTCAAATCAAGAAAGTACATTTGAATACCCAAAAACGACGCAATCCAAACGACCATCCACAATCAAACTTAGCACAAATTTAGGGGGTTCAGGCTAACTTTACATTGCAACTTACAATCAGCAAGATGCAAAAAGTATGAACCATGGAAATTCATCAAACACCATTACATTCTCCATTGAAATCAAAACACTATAGTACTTCTACTCTAAGTGAGGAAGGTGAAACCATGCAAGTCTTGAAACAATAACTTAAGTGGACACCATTAGAGAACAATGTTTCACTGTTATTATCTCAAAACCTATCACAACAATTTCATACAAATCTCCCTTCCTTTACAAATGAGGGGGTTACCCCTTTATATAGGCCTCAGGCCATGATAACATGCAAACCCTAATTAGGGTTTTCCCTAAAAGATTCTCCACTCAAGATGTAACAAGGTGGGAGTCTCCAATTAATAACCCATCATGCCCATATACAATTAATTCAAAAGTACCCAAAATAACATCCATTGCGCGTTAAATGACCACCTCCTTCAAATTCGCCCAACATGTGTTGAATATTCATCCATGCAAAAATCACCCCATTATGTCATAAATGCTCCATCATTTCCACATGCGGCGGCTGCATGCAAAAGGAATCTGCCATAAATTCAACATGCAATGACCGAGTCGCCATTTGGTCAAATATTCTGGTAATGAAAGCACCACTCTACTGCCACGTGTTCAATAGATCCTTGCCATGCAAGTGGACCCCGCCATCGTATATCTGCTCCTGCATATCTGGAATTGTTGGAGAGGGAAAATTCAATTCAGGAAGAATTTTCTTGAAGTCTCCTCAACTTTCCTTGCTTGAAGAAGGTTTTCCATCAATTTTCACCATCTCCTATTTTTTAGGAACTTTCCTAAAATTTAGGACTCGGGTCCAGGAGAGAGAGAATTCTCTCATGATTCCAAATCTATAAAACTTTTGAAATTTGGATGTGATTTGGTGTCTAAAAATAGGATTTTTCAAAATTATTCCTGAGGGGATTTCCTGCATTTCCATTCCTCCTTGACCCTTGAAATTCTCCTTTGCCTTGGAAATTTCCATCCCGGACTTTCAAACTTAGGCATGGAACGTGGAATTTAGCTTGGTGAAGGAATTTCATTATTTCCATGCCTTAGAAAATTTTCAACTTCCTAATTGGGCCTGGAATTTTGAATTTGATAGAGGAAATTCATCCTTCCCATGTCCTTCCTTGATACCTGGATTTTCGTGTGCCTCAGACAAATTTTCAGTTTTCCAACTTAGGCGTGGAATTCACTCTTCATGGTGGAATTCATCATTTCATCCTTGATTTTTTTTTTTTGACTTAGCCATTTCAACATCTTTTCCTTGGCCAAGGCGTTGATTCCTCCATTCCCTGGAATCTTGAATTTTCTCCATCTTCCACGCCTTGTGTGTTTTGGCGCCTTAATGATTCCTTGGGCGCAAATTCTCCATGGAGGAGGAATTCATGAGTTTTAGCATTCTTCCATGCCTTAATGGATTTGGTGCCCCATCTTGTGCTTGGGCGCTAATTTGCTGGGGTCATGGAATTTCATTGTTCTTTCATTTTCCTTCATCTCTCTTGTTTGGCGCCTTGATCATGGCTTGGGCGCTATTTCACTTGAGGAAGGAATTCACAACTCTTCCTTCCCTCCTTGACCTCTTTACTTCAGCGCCCTGCCTAAGTGCTAGGCGGAATTTTGCACTGGAGGAGGAATTTTGTCAATTTGTGAATCCTCCATGAGACATCCATTTTGGCGCCTATCCTTGGCCTGGGGCGGAATTTTGCTGTGGAGGAGGAATTCATCAATTTGTGAATCCTCCATGAGACCTCTATTTTGGTGCCCTGCTGAGTGCTTGGGCGGATTTTGGCCATGAAGGAGGAATTCGATGTTTTCTACCAATTCAGGACACGTATATATATGAAATATAACATATAAGTATAAGTGGAAGACACTTATACTTTAAGTTATATTTCATATATATTGTCAGGATGTTTGAGAGTGGTTTCAGGTCCCTAGGAATCATAATGCAAATTTTGGATTTTGGAAGATATCTCAAATTTTCAGGCAGTCAAATTTCAGTCCATTTTCGGATCAGGATGACATTGGTGGATTGATGTGAATTTCCAGACTTGGATGATTTTGCATGCTTTCCTCTTCTAGAATAGGAGTTCCAAACTTAACCATTTTTTTGATCCAACTTGTTTGCCTTCTGACTCTTCCGGATTTAGAAATGGTCTTCAGGAACGTTCAATCTTCAACATCTTTAGAGATATTCAGCTTTCAGTGTTTTCCTGTGAAGATCTTGCCAAAAATAGATTTTCCCAAATAGTAAGTGTTTCAAAATGTCAAGGTTTGGGCAAAATAGGTCAGAAAAACACTTACTAAAAATAGAAATTACTAAAAATAGTAAATTTGATTTTTGGCAAAATGACGACATTCCGGGACTCAGAAAAATCCCTAAAAATAGGAACTTTCTAAATATAGAAAGTTGCTCCGTTTTGGCTCAAATTTTATTGGGAGGTCCCTTGAAGGGTCCTGATTCCATTTGTATGTTCATTTTTTCCAAAACCCTAATAGAAACCCCTAAAATCTAGGACAGAAGACAAAAACCCTAAAAAGGGACAAAACAGGCCCTAGACTTCATAGAACTCGCTCGACAGAGAAGTAGATTAACTCCAAATGACCCCCGAACATTCGCGAAGCGGAGAGACTGATGAGATTGCCACCAAAACACACAAAAAACCAAGACCAAACGACCGAAAGGGGCCAAAAGTTAAGGGGGTCCCTATCTGAGATGGGGTGATGTGTGATTAGGTCACAATAGGACCTCCTCTCTTCACTTAAAATCAGGCATTTCCTTGCAATTGAATGATGTACTATTCGTTCCGGGAATTAAGCGAATCTTGTCTCCATATAAGCCTTGGAAGACAAAGGACATCGAATTGCATTCATAGATGGCAAAGTCCTTGCATGGCCCAAGGAATCAAACATCAAGACAACTCAAGTCATTGGAGTTCGTCATGGATGTCTTTATAGACTTTGCACTCTTCCTCCTCAAGCCTTACTCCATGACTCATCAAAGCACTCCAAGAGATTTTGATTTGAAAGAGGACATCTTTAGAATCACAGCTTGTTGCTCTTCAGGCTATAGAGTTTTGGAGTTCTATTTGTGATGAAGAGATTGAAATTCAAGAGGAATATGCAGGGGAATTTAGTGGAGATTCTGAGATTTTGCATTTCCATTTTTATAAAACAAATATTTACCTGCAAAAGTGCAACTGTCCACTTGGGAAAACTATCAAGGCATTTGTGCAGGTGATGATAGCATCTAGGGTTACAAAGCAAAGTTGAGACAAGAGGGCTCTCCTTGTGAGAGGGAGCATACTGCAAGGGGATTTTGTTCTAAATTTCAGGATGGTCTAGGGCTCGATCTTATGACAGTAGGTCCAAGGTGGTCTTGGATCTAGCACTTTCAGCCATATGTAGATCATACCAAATGATGAGAGTCTTCTAGAACAAGATATCTTCCATGATTGGGACCATGTGAGTAGGGTATGCTTCCGTGACAGAGCGAGCAGCTAAGAAGATGTGCTTCGATTGATATCCGAGGATCTTGGTCATATTGGTTTAGAGGAAGTGGACCATGTCGAGATGGTTTCTCTAGTGATCGGTCAGAGGACTATGATTCATGGGATGGAGTCCCATGTATGTAGGTTGGAAGGCCTTTATGCTGACTTCTAGGTCATGATATTCCTGGATAGATGGATACTTGGTAAGCTTGGAACACACCAACAGTGATGCAGACTCCAACCTTGTATTTCATGATAGGTCAAAGCATGTGGAGATCAAGTATCACTATGTTAGAGACATGATGGAAAGGAATGCTATTCAGTTAAGATACATTAGTATTGATGAGCAAACGACAAACACTCTCACCAAACCTCTCTTCAAAATAAAGTTGTGTATTTCGAGGTAAGCTTGGTATGGTGGAGAATTAAGCCCTAGCTGAGATTGAGTCTCATCATCATTGATTTGTTTATATTTTTATACTAATGTATTCTTCTCTTGATAAGATGTTTAAAGTGTTAACTCTTGTTAATGCATTTCTCTTTGAGAGAGACTTAAGGTGAAAGCCCTTATCTCCACCCTCTGATATGGTTCATGGTGGAAGTCGTGTGTGACGCCATGACAACATCACGTGAGAGAGTCCGTGATGATCTTCTTGTACTTGTTTGTTTACCCTCTGGATGAGCCATGGTGAATATCATTGTCAGGTGACAATCTCACAATGATGAACACTTGTACATCTCACCATCATTGTGAGGTGACGATCTCACAATAATGGTTGATATCACGTGAGGTGATATCTATGGATATGCCATAATGGTTGATATCACATGAGGTGATATCTATGGATGAGGTGATATGCTATCACAATGAGGTGATAAGCTTCTTTCATACACATGAGTGTGGTCATTGTGTTAGTCATCACAATGAGGTGATGTGACTTGTAGAGAATAAGAAGGATTCCTCCCTAGCTAAGAGGGAGTGTTGATGATAATATAGCTATAATCGGATTCCTTCTGGCCGACATAGCAAACCCAAATGTCTAATTGGCCTATCGGCCTTGGACATTTGTAAATTCGACTTAATTAATGCTCTTATTAATTTTGTATTCAATCTACAAATTAGTTAGTGTGCAATCAACTATATTGAATCGGTATGTGTGTTAACTGATTTGCTAATAAACAAATCATATTATTGTCGGTTCAGATATAACCGATTGTGTTTAAATTATTATGAATCGGTTCATAACCGAAGCCGACTTATGAAAAGTAACGACTTCCATTGGAAAGCCATCGAGTTTGGTATACATGTATGATGCGTCTTCCTCTTGGAGGGTTATATAGATATAATAAAAAGATTTCAGATAATATAGATCTACAGGAAGACCAAAAGGCAGATCGATATCGCACTCAGATAATATACACGGGGATCATACAAATGGTTTGCGGATAGTATAAACAAGCATACAATATATCGTGCAAAACTATTTGGTGTCAGACTGAATCAAAAGTACAGAGAGACAAATTGCAGACCATGGCAATAAGATTAGAGATAGAGCATACTGCAATCGGTGATAGACAATTGAAGGCAAGTATAAATATCGTGCCAACCTTCGAATACATAGCAAATCAGACTGAATACGACAGACAAGGAACGGATAACATGCAGTGAATAACTTCATTTCGATAACATATCGAATGAACTGCATATTGTTTGATACATAACAAGATGACTGTAATTGATCGATAAGAGGCATACTTCTGTATACCATAGATCAGCAGATCGAATATATGAATCACTTCAGATTGACCGTACTTTCTATTATTCAGTCAATCCAAATATTATATTGCAGATTTGGTGATTGTATTGGATCTGTTTAAACTATCATATATACAGTTCGTATAGCCATTGTCAAATCGGATTGCATTCACGGTCATAGAAAGTTAATAAAATTCAAAATTACCTGCCTATTATAATCTGATCAAAACTCAACAAAGCTAACTTGAGATGATAAAAGTTCCTCCATCCTCCGATGCCGCCAGCCTTTAAGTTGACCCTGTTACAATTTATACAGTTGATGTATTTGATGAGTCTCTGAAGGCATTGTCAAGTGTAGTAGAGATAGCCCCGGATGTCCAAGCATAACTGTTTGAAGATACATTGGCTACATTGATAAACCCATCTGCAAGATACTTGACAACTTTTATAATGTTTTGAACTGCACTTTCCCAAGCACCGGTAGTAAGAAGATAGATTACTTGATTGACATATCTGAGGAAAGTTATATCAACTACTTGGCATCTTACAAAACTCATAAACCTGATTTGAATTGCATCTTCTCTCACAAAGCAACTTACCTCCAAGTTATTACTAATAGGGGATGCATGCAAATGACTATGCAACAATTTATGAGTCCTCATATGTTGAAAATGAATGATTGTCGCACTTTTGATTACAACATCTGATCCAACAGACTTATTCTTATCCCAATAGAGGAGCAAGTCCAATTTCCTACACTTCTTTCTCAAAATGGCTTCATCAATAAATTGATTAACATGAAGTATTCCACACCAATCCATGTCCTCATGGACTGCAATAACGTGGACCTTTAAATAAGCCATCATGTGGGCCAACCCATCCAACTCAAGAAACAAACGGTGTGCCTTGAGAGTGGACTTTTGAGCACCCATATGATCTTTTCAGGCAAAATCATTCTCTATGATCTGTTTAGTGCTTTTCACTTGGTTTTGATACATGAATTTAAATTTTCTTTTGAAACATGCTTAAGAGAGAAACAACACTTAGGATATATATCCTTAATCTTCAACATATAACAAAATCTACTCTCTTATTCACCTTATATCTCCAAAACAAAAGATTATTATCATTATGCTCTTCTTAAGCCTTATAAATGTTTGAATCCATCACAATATGAAAGATGTATATCGTCTTACCTCTTATTTATCACTTGAAATGTTTATCAACGTCCAACTATAAACTTGTGTTCTCTTTTTTCTGAACTAAATCTAGATGGTTGTTATTACCATTCGTGAGTCCTCTTGCACTTTGCAAGTATCTATTAATTTGAGAAATGGTGGCAACTGCACATAGGGTGTCTCTATTGATCCCATAAAACTGCATATAATTCTTTGCTTTCTTGACTTGCCATGAATACTTTTGTTTTCATGCCTTCTACAAATCTATCTCAGGCACTATGCCTACAGCCATTACATGCACAGGAGCAGCACTTTCTTTTATTAAAGATCTGAATGCTCTTCACAAAATGCAAGACAATAAATTGTGAAACACTAATAGCAGCACACAATCACCTTTATATTCAGCGCAGCAGTCAAGCGGCTTCAAAACCTTTGATGTTTCATCCTCTACACGCCTGCAAGGCCCATGAACATCTAACACGGACACTGCAAATGCCTCTACATCATTTGTGCAGCCTTCACATTCTTCTCTCCCATGCCTTCTCTCCAGTAGTATCTTTCCTTTCTGCTACCCAACTATAGCAGGTGTAGCTTCTGAGCGAAACATCAGAAGCATCCAAGCAAGGACAATATTAAAATTCTACATTAGTTTCCTCTGTCCAAGACTTGCTACACTTTGCTGGGCGCGCTACACAGGCACAGATTTCATATTGCTCTGATACCATATGATAGAAAATATGATAAATACTTGATTGATTTGATTGATGAATAGAAACAACATTTATACAACAGAAGAAAGTGCACATAACAGAAATGCAGTTAACAATTGCATAACTGTCTCTCTAACAATGCATGCCACTAATGATGTAATATTTACGCTAACACTAGGATCCGAACCAGAACCGGTAACATAGTTGAAAAGTGAAACCTTGTTGGGTTTCTTAGATCTCATCTTCATAGTGATAGCATCAGTAGCCTTACTTTCTTTGAACCTTTCTCACAGACATACATGCACATGTCTCTCCTCAAGTGTTTCTGTTTTTTGTGCATCTTCCCACACTTTTTTTGAAGCTTGAAAGCTTTTGCATTTGAAATTGTTGACTAAACAAGATAATGGCTTCAGGTTTTAAGTAGAACAGCGAAGACAAATTGTATTGTCATAATATTTCTGAAATTAGGTAGGCTGGAAAAATCATCAAACAAGCATTTAGCAGACAGGCTGCGAAATAGAAAACCATAAGAAAATTATATACGTTTCTCAAAATGCATGCAAAACCAAAATAAGTATATTGTAGATTTTAATCCTGAAATCTTGAACAACACTAGATTGTTCATAAATATTCAGAAATACCTACATCATTAGTCTATCAATCCATTCTAATTTGGTTGTATGAGAAGACGACAGAAAGGAAGGGAATCCTAAACATGATAGCACCATTAAGATCATGCCATATGTATTGCAGACAAAATGATTAAAAACAATCATTCATCTAAATTCCTTGACAAGATAAGGTTTTTTCTCTACTGAACACCATTTATAAGGCCAATGTCTATGTGAATTAAATTAATAAATTACTTTAAAAGCCTTTAATGCATTTAATAATTAAAATAAGTAGATGTCAAGAAAATAACATAATTTGGACTCATCACTTTTTCCCCAACTCAAAGGTTCGTGAGTTTCATCCAAAGCATACTACTGCACATCCTCACTGGCATTGATTTATTTGCTAAGGCAAAGCTTGCTCATGTCAGTGCCTGCCTCAGGTGGCTTTACATTCATATTGTAAAATCCTGATGCAACATGAATTGTATCCAATATTTGATCTTCTGCCATTCCGGCAGCATAATCAGAACCTTTGAAGAAAGGCTGGTGATCATGCCTGATCCAATCCATCTTGTTACGTTTCATTGCTTCCATATAAGTCTTAACCCTGTGCCTGGCTGGTTTGTTATTTGCAGGGTAATACTAATAAAGTTCAAACATTTTCTAGATTGAATTCTGCATACATCTTTTCGATTGAAGTCCAGTTTCGTCCTCATTTTGTTTGTAATTTGGATGCAATTCAATAACTTTGGCCCTAAGTTGCCAGTCCTGGTTTGGATTCGGATTTTGGTTTGAGATTTTGGTTTGCAAATTCGTTCAATTTTTTTTGGGGGTGGGTTCGGGTTCACTTTCGGTTCGTCCATACAAAAACATATAAAAATAAAAGAATAGAAAATAGAAAATAAAAAATATATACAGATATGCAGCAGCAAATAAATTCATAATACACCATTGTCAAGTGTCAACTCTGCTAATAGACTAATAGTAAAGTAACATAGCAAAATACACCACCATATATATTAATGTTTTAGTCCAAACGGCAAATAACATAGCAAAATGCCAAAAAACACCACCATATCAATGTTTCAGTTAAAAAATGATAACGTCAACATTAACAATCAACCATCACTGATCAAATATCATCAAAAGTCATCAAACATATCATTAAAATAGGCAATAAAAAAACTTTAAAAAATAGAAAAAATGTGTTTAGCACGCAAATTCGGCTAGGGTTCTGCCGCTGAATTTGAAATTCGCTTCAAATTCCCCAAAATTCTCCCTGGGTCCTTCTTAGCAAACCCACAAGGCAAATTTGGGACTTGGGAAGAATTTGCAGCGAATTTATAAAGGGCCAGAATTTCTGTAGAACCACACCAGGACCCTGAGAAATTTTGGAAGAATTTGGCAACTTAGCTTTGGCCCTCTTAGCCCTTATTGCCTCACTCACTTATTCATCCCTTGTCCACTTGCAATGGTCTTCCAAGACCTGTTGTGACGTTTTCACACATCGCCCCATTGCAAATGGGGACGCCCACTTTTTGCTCGTAGGTAGGTTGTCTTAGTTTAGTCGTCTAGCTTCGCAGTAGTTTCTTTAGCTATTAATCTCTTGCTTGAGAGGGGATGTAGTGCAATTTCTAGGTCAAGTCAAGGTATGGGTCTTAGGGGTAATAGGTAGTCAAGTGAATAAGTGGACTTCCTCAAGTCAGAGCATGGAGGCGAGGAACAATCAACTAAGGTGAAATGTTTGAGGATGAAAATTCAAGGTCTGGGTGACGATGAAAGAGGGGAAGCACCAAGTCAACCTTATAAGGAGATTACTTTACACTTGGTGAATTCGGTTAAGAAGTATTACTTCCCTCATTGCCTCATATCCGTGGCCTAGAGGGCGGATGATGATTTTTTCCGTGACTTGCTAGAATCCACACCTTGTGAAGGTCAAAGTGCTTGAAGTGTTTTAAAGGCAATGGTGAGTGAAGGCGATGCTATCTAAATGCCTTAATGAATGATGATAAGGTTGCTTTTGAAGTGAATTGAGAGGAAACCTTAGTGTCGAGGCTGAGCAACAAGAAGGAATGCATGATTTGAAACCTTCCTTCACTTCCACTTGCTGGTCAAAACCCTAGCCTACCTTAGCATACTTCCACTTCACACCAAAACCCTGACCACCCCTAGCCTACTTCCACTTGCTATCTAAAACTCCAGCCATCATGAGCGATTTCCACTTCACATCAAAATCCCTGGCCAGATTCAAAGCATTACCACTTGGTCATCAAAAGCCCGGCTCATTATGAGCCATTTCCACGTCATGCCTAAAATTCCGGCCATCTCACTATCACTTCCAATGCACCCTTAAATCCCTGACCATCCTAGGTTTACTTCCACTTAGCATCAAAAAACTCGGCCATACTTAGTGCACTTCCAGTTGCCCTCCAAAACCCCGGCCTATCTTTGAGCACTTCCAATTGCCCCTCAAAATCCTGGCCAACATGAAGAAGTCTTCTTGGCACATCAAAATCCACAACCAGATAGAATAGGGTAAATTAAAAAACACAAATCAGATCAGACCTAATCAGATATGTAAAATCATTAGGAATGCAAGGCATATCAGATTAAAAAAGTTTGAAAATTAGGGAAAATCAGTATATATGTCATGTTTGATGATATCCTCGTTTGTTTTGCAGGCAGCTAAGGAAAAAGAATGAAGGAACTAGTTGCAAGCAGCATCAAGGTCTGATGTAGGAAGCAAGCACATGGAATGCAGGAGAGACAACTTAAGCATTGTAGAGATCAACACATGGAAGCAACTCAAAGGAGAAGATTTCACAGGACTACACAAGGTGGATAGATAATTCATCAATATTGCAAGAGAAGGATAAATACTCATCATCATAATGTAGAGATCAATATCATGAAAGAGCAAGCATAAGAGACGAAGGTGCTAAAAGAAGGAATTTTACGAATCATTGCCAGTACAACATGAGGTAATCCAAGATGAAATCTTCAAGTGAAGAAATCCAGGATCATTGCAAGTGTGAAGAGTGAATGCATTACACTAAGAAGGAATTCCCAAATTAGGAGGTGAAATTGTGTAAGGGGATCAAGGAGATAGTTCCAAAAGAGTTAATCAAGGAGATAGTTTCAAAAGAGTTAATCAAAGTTAGAATGCTTGATCCCCAAGGATGATGCAATTTGGGAATATCTCCCACCATCATCACTGCAGGCGCTTGGAAATGTTGAATATCAAGAGATATTGCTTGAATCACAAACTCTTCCTTGTGATGATCTATAGGATGAGCAAGCTGAGGTGGCGCCTAGTCATCACCAACCCAATCACATCATTCCAAGTCAAGGCGTCCAGATTCAATGCACTCGATTCATCCAACAAGGAGGATAACTACCACAAGTGGGCACAAAGTTCGATGTACCTAACCTCATCATTCATTGGTCAAACTTCAAGGAAGGACATGTGTCCTATTTATTGTAATTTTATCACTGGTCAAACATTAAATGTTATGTAATGGGTGTAACAAACCCTAATTAAGGTTTCTATCTTTCAATCTTGGCCATTCAATTGTATTGAGAGCACTATAAAAGATTTGCTCTCCTCATTGTAAAGGTTAATAGTTAATAGTTGATCAATAGTTGATAGCAGATAGCTAGAGTAGAGTAGGAGAAAATGAGATTGTTGCCAAGACTTTGTTGCAAGAAGCATATTATTTTAATTGAAGATGTGGTGAATTTCATGTGTTGATTCAACATTTGCATGGTTGCTTCTTCTCACTTATTTTCATGTTGATTAAATGGATGGAAGCTATTGTGAATGATTAATGGTGAAATTTGCATGTTCATACTACTTTTATTTCGCTGATTGCTAAATACCTTGCATGGTCAAATGAACTCTTTATATAAAAGCTCAACTTCGATTGCTACTTACCCATTGATATGCATCACATTGATGGTGTCTATGTTGTTGGTGGTGATTTGAACATCATAAGATTACCTTAGAAGATTGCACTAGCTTTGTGGAGTTGTTCTTTGCATGGCAAAGCAAAGCCTAGTAGAATTGCACCAAGTCGTTCATAGTCTCTTGCATTCCTAGGATTAGACTAGCTTTCTAAGCCTTCATCCTTTTTATCTATTTTTTCAAATCAAGCAAATTCTCATGTTCCAGCCACATTCAAGCAAGAGTTCAAGTAGCAACGTAAGTCCCCCTTTGTGATTCCAACAATATCACATCAACCATTGAGCTTATCCACGCGTCAATATTTGATAGTAGAAACCTTGGAGTCACCTCAAGTGATCACTTAGTTCAGCGTTTGACAGGATTTTGTTCAAGAGAGGATAAGATACCTTGGTATTTTATTATATGTATGAAGTGCGTAAAAAACACATCAACAAGACCTTGTTGATTTAATTGCAGTTATCTCTTGCCTTAGGATGATTCTTCATCTCTAGCCTTTCATAGGCCTATCTCTGTTTGTGTTTATTTATTTTTCATTATCCATAGTAGAGTTATGAGCTCTAACTATGACAAGCCCCCACACACAAATTAGGGTTAAACCTCAATGAATGCTTCTTGTTCCTTTAGGCATTTCTTTATTGCCCCGGTCTCTACTCAACGAGTTGAGCATCCTTTGTTGCTTCTCTCTCCTTTTTCCCAAATTTGTGTCAATGATGTATTCCTTTGACTCTGGTGGAAAGGAGTTGAGGGCCCTTTCTTATGTTCCATAAAGAGGTCGGCAACCATAGAGGATAGTGGAGAACTTGTTATCATACGTTATACCTTCTGTTTTCTCATAGATGTCACTTTTGAAATAGGAGAAAGTGAATCTCTAACAAAAAGTCATCAAACTCAGAGTCTCCTTGTCTGTACAAGATCTAGCTACCTCAATGACATCCTCAGTTGCTACCTTTGGAAAAGTGATAGCACATAAAAACTAACCAAAATATCACCAGCCTCAACTGTTCTCTCTAACAAATTCTACAAAGTGGACTGAGTTACAAATGAAGAAATAAGTTATTCCCAAAGAAGGCTTCAACTTATTGTCAACTAAACTGCATTATTATAAGTGGGAGTGTCTTTAGTAGTTGAAATTTCCAATTTTTAAGCTGGTAGTTGAAAATTCCAAGCTTAAAAGTAAGATGCATTTACAATTTTTAAGGTTGTTAATTTCCAATTCAGATGTATGCAAACAGAAACAATGGCCAAGGATACTGAAGACTGAACCAATACTTTGTTGAAATGTTTACCTTCAACATTCTTAACTTTGTTATTATGTAACATGATTCAGCAAACTATGAACTTTGGCAATGCCTATGGACATCCTGATGACTGCTTTAGGTAGAAATATACTAGAAATAAAGATTGATAGCGAAGGTGCTATCGGGAAAGGGGCACTTCGTTTGTGGTTGGATGGAGAAGGTTTCACCATTACTGGTGGTAGGTAGTCAGATAGAAGGTACGTACCTTAATTCGTTGGTGATATCTCATTTGATAAGGGTTATATATACCTTGATAATGTTTTGATTTATCTGCATAATGTGTGATGCTTTAGAAGAAGTCAATTACTTTTATGATCTCAAGGCTGTTCAAATTTCTGTTTTACAAAGTGTTCTTGAAGTTGGGTCAAGTAAAATGTAAACCAGTGTTTCCTGCATAGAAATATTAAATGAGGTGGCTTGAAGAGGCAATCTTCATATATTTATTGAATTTTTCCTTACCAAAGTATCCCAAAGATTTGCTTATGATTTGGCATGTGGAATCAGCTTGGAACTTCACAAAAAGGGTTTGAGTCAACAGCAAATTTGAGATCAGGGTAGTGTAGGAAGGGATACATAGCATTTTTAATTTAAAGCAGGATTTAGTGAAAAAATTATTTTGAGTTGTGATGACATTTTGAGATTCTTATGGAATGGGTTATGTGAAGAAATCAGTCATGAAGTGTTGAGTGATAATAAAGAAGAGATCAGTCCAGGTCATGTATGCACCTCAGCCCTTTATATGCAACTACTTGGTGTTTGGGCCATAGAATACCTAGACTTTTGACAAGGATCATGACTGAGCTCCCAATAGCAGGTAAATGCAGCATACTTTGCTTTTTGTTGTCTCAATATCGGACAAATGAGAAACCAGTTTGCTTCTATAATTTTTATTAAAATGTCTCTATTGCATGGGTATACATGGCTTATTTCTGGCTGGAGTATGAGGCTTTTGTTTAAGATTGACATGAGAGCTGCATTTTTTAGTTTTTGGGATGTTAAGGTTGAGAATAGTTGATTTAAGTTTGCTCCAGTTCTCATCATGCATTTCAACTGGAATGAATTGTTTCAAATACCATAACATTAGGATAAGGTTTATGCACTAGAAAATATAGGCATGAGGGTTTATGTGTAATTATTTTAGAAGAATCTGCTTTTATCAGCCAGACATACCATTGTTACCCTGCTAGTCTCATGATGGGTAGTATTTTTTTTAGGTCTTGACATATTTAGCGACACCATTGCAATCTTGATGGAAGACAAGGTTACAACACTGAACACAATGATAGTCATCTTTCTGGAAGTGGCATTACTGGTGTTTTGTACGTATATTTCATGATCTGATGTTTTAGAAGGAATGCTTAAATGCTTTTGGACCACTTCAATGGATAATGCACATAAGCTTGCACTTGTGTTTAGCAACTATTAGATTTTTCACATTGTTAAAATTTAATTCATTCTGAGAAATTGGATGGATAAAATCTCTGGATTAAATTGCAGTGAACATTTATTTGAATTTAAGTTTACATGGTATAGTTTTATGCTGGCTTGCAGGTTCTTGGAAATGCAAAAGGGGCTGTAGCAGTGGTAGTTTCAATAATCTTATTTCGGAATCCCATTTCTTTCATAGGGATGGCAGGATATACCCTTACTGTTATTGGTGTTGTCCTTTATGGTGAATCAAAACGCCGATGGAAGTAAAGTTTTATGGGAGGAATCTCTCAAGATTTAGAATCATAATTCTTGTTTAAAATTCTTTTGGTAGATCAGTTAAATTTATTGCACCCAAAATATCATCTGCACCAGTATGGAGAATTGATTGAAATCGGGCATAGAACCTAGGAAGATTTTTCAAAGTTAACTTCATACTGTCCTAGTTGTCCAACAAGCACAGAGATCAATATTTTTGTTTGGTTCTAAGATAAATTCATAATCAATTCATTTAAGTGCCCTTGTAAAGGATCCAGCTCAAAATTGTGGCATTCAGTGCAGTCTTGTGGTTGCCTGATGTTTTTATGGTCAGTCAGCTGTATTAGTTGCAATGATCTTTGAATGCAAGTCTTTATGAATAACTGGTAAGCTGTAAAGAGCAAGATCACCACGCTTTACAAAGGTACAGGTTGTGGGATGATGGGGAAATCTAACAGCCTGGGACAAGTCAATGATTATTTTTGTTAAGGATCAATATTTCATTAAGGCTACATTAATTTGTTCTGAAAGGGAAAAAGGTGTTATTGATGTGGTTTTACTTGTCTTTGAAATTTAATTAATGAATTATTCATTTTCTATTATATTTATTTGGTCAAAGTCTGTAAGGCATGCTTGATTTCCTTTTCTAATATTTTCTCCCATTTCCTTGTTTTGCAAGGCAGATGAGATTGAAGGCATTGATGATGAACTTCCAGTGTATTTTCTTTTTCAAGTTATATTTTTCCTCTTGCAAACTAATATTTAAAACAAAGAATGTGGGAAAATATTATTCAAATTTATGACATGGTAATGTCTTGGAGGAAGTACTTCCTATGGGTGAAAGTTGTCACGCAACATGGAAACCTATTTAGTTGTCAAAGTGGTTGGAAAATATATGAATGACAGATGTGGAGGGGTTTGGAGTCAAGTTGGGGTGGTCTGGAACATCTTTGCCAAACTTCAACCAAGTTGTAGATGTTAGATTTACTTTGGCAAGTTTGTTGCTTGTACTAGAAGAACGAATCCACAATTTGCCATGGAGAACATGTCAGCAACTTGCAAATGCTTAATGTTGCAGACAGTGGTAAAATATGAAGGATTTGAGGAATTCAGAAGGCATTTAGATTGTACTTTTCTCTTGATTATTGCCAATAAAGGAGGGAGGATGCTTGCAAAATTTGAAACTCAATGTTGAAGGGGTTGAATCTCCTTGGAAATTATTTGGATGCCATTGTTGTATGATCTATCAAACATTATAAGGGTTCCTCATAGTTGCAAAGATGCAGTAGGGATGAAAGAGTTTGTAAAAGCTTTATAAGGTAGCATTAGCCATGATGTTGGTGTAAGCTCTATAATGAATATGTGGATAATGAGGAGGTTATTGGAAGCATATTCTTCTTGGAGTCTCGCACTCATTTTGAGGGGTTTTGCCAGCTAAACTTGATGTTCATGTGCTTTTGCATTGTGTAGGTGCTATGTTTTGATGTTTCATGTCATTGTGATCTTGAGCATGTGTTATTGTTGATAAACTTATAAGGCACTGAGAGGGGGGGTGAATCAGTGCAAGCAAAAACTTAATAAATCTGATAACACCTTTCACCAACTTGAAAGTCAATATGCATGCAAGAAATATATCCACATAAGCAAACATCCAACAAAGCATGCAAACCATAACACAATGATTTTTCACGTGGAAACCCAAATGGGAAAAACTACAGTGGGAATTAGTACCCACACAGATTAACTATCTGCAGTATAGAGATCTGACCGGTTAAGGTCATACAACACCTTGTTAGGGGTACACCCGGTTAAGAGCTATACAATAAGGCCTATTAGGATCTAGCCATGTTAGGAGCTACCCGGTTAAGAGATTTCAAAACACAAGCTAATGTGTCACCTTGTTAGAGGATTTCACCTTCGCACCCGTTAGGATCCTACCGCACCCTGTTAGGAGTGACCTTGTTAGAGGATTTTCTTGCTTAGACTGTTAGGAAGACAAGTTCAACTGATGTGAAGTTAGCACCTCTGTGTTTGATTAGATCCGCTTTTGCTCTGCTTCTATCACTGACTAAACATCAAACCTTAACTTCTCCTTCAACCACACGATCAATCTCACTCTTGATCCATGAAATCACACAACTTAGTTCTCCTTATAAAGAACTCTGTTAAGTCGGCTAAGAACCTTGGAACAATTCCCTAGATTCATTGAATCTAGTCACCTTTTACATTTTCTCGCTCTTTACACTTTTCTCATGTTGGTCAAACAATTCATAACTTAAAAACATAACAATAAGTCTACCGGCTACCGATCAAAGTAACTTTGCTTTACCGGTTCTCTGTTCTTCCTGACTGTAATTGTTCTTCTGATCATAACTTGCTCAATACACTGAATCTGCTGATGCGGTTTGGAACATAGGTGCATGTTCCTGTATCCAACACTCCTGTAAAATTGACAACAACTTAGCAGTTTTGTTGTGTAACAAATTCCACTACCGGTTGGTCTAGATGACTTAGATGACTAACAAAACATAGTTGCCATCAAAGGCAACACAAATAAAGTCATCAATCAACCTATTACAACAATATCATCATCATCAAGCCAACAATCTCCCCCTTTGACATTGATGGCAACACTTAGGAAATTTTTTGTCTAAGTATCACATTACAACAATCATGACATGGCAACAAACATGACGAGTTGAGTTGAGTCATGATTCTACTACAAAACTCCCCCTTAGCAATTATATGCTATTACAAGTTTTTTGACTGACTTATACTACTCCCCCTTTTGACAACAATGGCAAAGGTAAGCAAATACATTTCAAACAAATGAATACAATACATCAAAATTTGCATTACCAAATGTATAAGAGTTAAAAAGTTTACAATTATAACTTGAAAAAACATCAGCAAAATTAGTCTTCAAGATTTTCAAATCATTCTCCCATGTCTCCAAAAGAGTAGATGAAATCTCAATGTGTTCTCGGATCTGGTATGCAAGCTCTTCCATAGTATCAAGTGTACTCATTTCTGGTGTAGTCAAAATTGCCTATCTCTTTGTATCCTCTCTACAAAATTTGTAGTTTAGGGATTAGATGAGTCTGTAACTCTTGCAATGAAGTAGTCCTCTTAACCTATTTTGCCTCATGCCTTAAGCTAATGCTGTACCAAAAAATGTTGTTGAATCATTTAATGGATCAAATGATTCACTCAAAGTCCTTAGCTCCTGCTGAGCTTCCTTCCTCTTCTTGTCAATATCATCAAATAACAATGAAAAATTGCAAATAGTAGACAAAATTTTACCCCCACTCTTCAATGCTTCTTTGATTTGGTCCATATTAACAGTTAGACCTTCTCTATCTTTGTCAATTGTTTTGATTAGTATCTCAATCCTTTTCTTTTCATATTCTTTCTCTACATTAAGTAGAACAGCTTCTCCAAGACTCTTCATTTGCTCCCCTGCCGATGTGACCAAGTGGTCTAGTTTTTCAATGGGAGATGTGAGACTATCAATGTCAGTCTTCGATAATAGACTGGAAAATATACCAACTGCAGTCTGTATGGTTTGAGCTTCTCTCCTCTGAGCTCTAATCATCTTCTTCTTGGCCTTGGATTGCATTGCAGATGCAATCTCCATCAATTTTGTTGGACTCAACATATCCATATTTATTGGTCCTTAGATAGATATTGTATCATCATCTCCATCATCATCAATGATTGCCTTTGAAGTGACCCGTAGGTCACTTTTCGCTCATAGGCTTCTTCTTTCTGCTTCTCTTCTTCCTTCTCCAGTGACTTTTTAGTTTGCTCAACATCTATTTGCACACTCTCTTGAGTATCTTTCTGCATTTCTTCATCTTTCTCCGGTGGCTCAGTGATTTACACATCATTCTCTTGTGCACATGTCTCCTCTTCATTTTTACCGGTTGGAATCACTTCCGGTATCACTGGTTATTCTATTGTGACAATAGGAACTGATGTAGTACCACCTTCTGGTTATATCTCCGTTTGAGTAAATATCTCATCAATTTCCAATACATCTGGTAGTTCACCTTCAATTACCGATGCCTTAGGAATATCTTCTTCATCAGAAGATTCTATCTTCTTCGGTTCCTTTTTTTCAAGTCCTAAAAAACTTTTTCAAAATTTCCTCAGTCTCAGTTTGCACAAGCTAGGACTCGACAACAAGCAATCTTGTTAACCTCTTCTTAGTTCTAAATAATGGTTTTGATTTCAAAAGAATTTCTTGCACTTCCTCCTTGGGGGTCTCTGGTTGTAAATGCATAAGTACATACTCTATTGTTTCTCTGTCCTGCCTAATTGCAGTCTGCCATCTAGCTTCCAATTTGCTATGCAAAGAATAAGATATTTGTCCTTGTAACTCAATCAATGCTTTGCTATAATTATTCATAAGCCAAACAACTGAATCTTCAATTTGTTTATGCTCTTCCTCAGTTAAATGATTATAGTACTTATGTACACCAACCAATACACCATAATTCCTTATATTCATCAATAAGCTCTCAAGAGAAGTAGGTTTAGTTACCTTAACTGATTTGATAGTGGGTGCACCGTCCACTTTGGATTTCTTGCCACTTGCTCTCAATTCTTTCTTTCCTCCTTCTGATTCAGTTTCCTCTGCTTCTTCCTCTACTACAGCCTTGAAATTTTTTTGTGCTTGTTCTTTCTTCCTTTTCCCTGTAGCTTTAGGTGCTTGTGGCTCATCTTGTTTTGCTTTTCTCCTGATTTGTATCTTTGGAGGAGGAGGGGGCTTCTCCTTCTTGACATTAGCACTTCGAGTTTTTTTTTGATTAGATATCAAGAAAACATTACATAGCTTCAGCAAAAAGGACTGACTTCAGCAGTAGACGGGGCACCAGTAGAAGGTGCATATACAAAATATACAATTAACGTGCACCTCCAAGTATTAGGGGATTACAACAGTTATACATATTTATAAACAAAATGGCATCATGGCATATTTATCAGCTGCTAAGGAAATAAGATTTCAGCATCGGGTGAATCATTATTGCCCATGGGAGGAAGCCATGCTACTACCGGTTTGGCCAATTCAACATGTACCTGTAATGATTTCTCCTTAAATGTGCCAAACCTAGGTACATTAGGATCTACCGGTTTAGATAGGAGGTGGTCAGCATAAATAATAAAGATATCTTCTCCTACCTCATACCCCATAGGCATGACCCATGAAGTTCTTGGATCTGCAACCTCCATCTTACAAGTATCAGTATCAACCATAAAACAGATAAAGTCTTCATACCTTTTTACAACATGCTCCGGTATCCTCTCTCTGACATGCATTCTCTTCTGGAAACCCTTGAAGTATCTCCAGATTGTCTTTGTAAATTCATTGCCAAGCATCTTAATGCTGTTCTTAATTTGCAACAAAGTTGTTGTATCCACAGACCATTGAATATCACCTATATCGGGAAAGAAATTTTGGAAATAGAAAAACAATCCAATATTCAACTGACCAAATTTGAACTTCTGTCGCTTGTCCTTCTTGATTGATTCAAGATTCAACAATAGTTGGGCTCTCAAGGCTTCTGCTAGATCATAATCAACATTCTCTTTCAACATTCAGTAAGCTGTGTGGATAGCAGCTCCGGGAATGCTATTCATTCGACTCGAATGGTATACTCTATAGCCGATGACCATGGATGCAAACTTCACTTTTGGATTTTCAATATCATTTATTGTCATGGCACGACCATCCCACTTCGATTTTGTCAATTGGATAACCTCATCCTTCGGAATTGATCTCAAAACATGGAATTCAACAGTTGCCCAAAATCCGGTGACAACATGGATAGCCTCTTTTGTGATCTTGTGTGGTCGATCTAACTACATAAACTGATCATGAATCCTGCTCATAACATATCTCACGTGCTCTTCTTCAAAATCATCTATAAAGTTTAATGCATGGTGAAAACCTTTATCGGTTACCCTTCTGAATTCATCCTTCACCACTCCTTGTTTATCACACAGTAATAGGTATTGATCAAAGATGGCAAATGTGTCCAAATCTTCCAGTTTGCAATGAATGTATGATCTAATGTCTTCAACATGCAAAACTTTGTAGGATACGTTGGATAGGGCTCCGACTGGATATGTTTCTGTCGACTTATGAGGATGTCTCTTAAATTCCGGTCGAGGCCTTTCAAACAATATGTGGTGTATCCATTGTGAAAATTCAAACATAGAATCAAAATCTTAGAGAAATACCTTTCAACTTCTTCGCAACTAGGGTTTCCGGTCTGAATGCTCTTCCACCGATTCACTTTTCCACAAATCTTCAAAATCTGCTATCAACTTCGCCAAAGTAGCAATCAAATGCTCTTCTATGTTTATGTCGCTCTCCAAATGTGCTCTTGAAAATGCTAGGTGAGAAATGAGACTTGTAAAACACCTTTTATTTCCCGTTTACTAATTGCATTTAATGCAAAACCAGATGAACATACCCTAATCACCGTTCAACCCTAAAACTTGCTACCGGTTTACATAACACATTCAATTTACTGGTTTTAACTCAAAATCACTTCATAACATCATATTAAATCAAAACATGCATATTTGACTTACCGCACACCATTTAGGGGGTCCGAAAATGGATTTGACAATATGGATCCTGTCGCCTCAATGGCTCATTAAGGTGGCTAAAATAATTCCTCCAAGCATTAATCTCCTTTTCCAACCTTTTATTCTTTTCTAGTTCTTCTCTTAGTTTATCATTGACTACCCTCATTGAATTAGTCACATCTTCCATGGCTTGCTCGGAGGTAAGTGGACCAAGGTCAAATGTCTCTAAATCATATTCTTCTGCCATGATCTCCTCATCGTACTTGTCCATTGCTAGTGTAGCTATCTGTATCTTCTTGGATCCTGTATCATCTCTGATTACCTTAGACATCTTTGTAGCTTTCTTCCTTTCAATCTCCTCTTGAGAATTGCCTAGAAGGCTTTCCAAATCAAATACTTGCTCTTCATCTTCAACCACAACTACCTTTGTAAGTCTTTCTCTAAGCCAATCTGGAATGGAAGACTTTCCTTCCCTTACTTGCACTTCCTCAGGCAATGACCTCTCGGCTCTAAAAGGAGATGTCGCTTCATTGTCATCTCTTTCTCTTTGTTGCTCATTAACATCAATTTGGAGAGGAAGAGACCGACTTGATGAGTGCTAAGGTGTCCTTCCTTTGTCTTGTTTGTCATTTTGTACTGTGGACTCCATGAACTCATCTATCTCATAAACCTTCTCCCTTTGATCCTCTCCTTGACTTATCTATTTTTCATGTCTAGAAGAAGCACTAGAGGGATGATCAGGATTCACCTTTTGTTTCTTCTTGGACGATTCTCTCTTTTTAGGTCCTCCTTTTCTCATCAACCCCTTAGAATGAAAAGTGTTCTCACTCGCACTCGCCTCTCCTCCTTCTGTTCTTGTTTCTATGCTGAACGTCATAGCGATGTTTTGTTCCTTCAACTTTTGATGCTGGACATCCAACAATCTGCGAGTACAACTCAAGACTGGATCCATCAATGCTCTCAAGTCCACGACCTCTTGCTCATTCCAATCTATCTTCACTTCTTTGTCTTCTTTCTCATAGGAAAATTGAAGATATATGCCATTGTCTTGTGCTTGATCTTCTACTCTATAAACTTTACATTTCCTAATAAGATCTAAGGGCAATTGAGAGTGCATCTTTCGTTTTACCTCTACATCATCCTGAACATTCATCCAGAAGTCCTCTACTTGAAATACATGCTTGTACTTCTTCCCAACCGTTTCTTCCATATGACCATTAGGATCAAAATTTTCTCTCGAGGCAAAAGATGTGAATGAGTAGAGAGATAGCTCCTTTTCTGCATCTTCAGTTGCTTGAGAATTAGGACATACTTCAATTGAATTTCCAAGTGAAATAGGTATGGGGATACCATTCCCATGCTTATGTCTTGATGCCTTAGCACAAGTTGCCAAGTGTCTAGTTACTTCAAGTAGTACTACTTTATCCGTAGGATACCTTGGCAACATGTAAGGTGGTGAAAGACATCCATGGATCCTGATGTAGGTGAATTTAGGAAATTGAATGAACCATGCACCATGTTTCTTCACGAGTTCTTGTGCTTCTGAAGACAATCTTTGGTGAATTCCTCCTTGTAGTGTCTTGGTGATATGCATTGTGAAGGTATCGTTGACTAGCTTGTAGTAGTTGCAGATGATTCAATTGAGCATAAGAATCACATACTCTTATCTCTCCGGGCCCTCTCCCAACAACTCCTTTATGTGGTAGTCCTGCATACTCAAAACATCTGGCTAAAGAATATATAACATATGAACTCATGTGGAATGAATTAGTAGGGACTAGCCTCCTCAACTGCACATCTAGGTTGTTACTGATAATCCTGGCCCGGTTGAACATTCCCTTCCCTTGAACAACCACTTGTATAAAGAAGAACATCCACTAGGCACCCACAATTCAATTAAGCATGGTTATCAAGTCTCTGAATTCTTCTTGGAAATCAATTCTGTGAGGTGTATTGGGTATCTTATTTAGGCGAGGCCTACTCTTGAGTAACCAATTCTTATTGATGAAATTTAGACAGGTATCAGGGTCATCTTCGTAGATAGACTTGGCTCCTTCTAGGCTCTTGTAGATCATATCCCTTTGTTCTGGAAGATGAAAAGCTTCACTTAGCTCCTTCTGAGAGATAGGAGAGGATAGTTCTATCTTTGGCTACAATTGTCCTTGAATGCGAATCATAGTGCTTGACACATTCGATCATTAGCTCATGACATCTGACTGTGGGAGGGAAGCCTGCGGCCTTGATGATCCCACTCTCAATTATCTTCTTGGCTATGGGTGATGGTTTGCCGATGTAGGGTGCTTCTCGAAACTTCTTCACATTGAAGTTTCCTAAGTTGGTGTCTCCAATATTGCTCCATTTGGATACAATCCTCGTCTCCAAGTCATCACTCTTTTGATCTCCTTTAATGAGGGCTTGTCGGGTAGAGGATCCACTTGCCTTGGGGCCCGCCATTTGTTACCTATAAAAAAAGGCTTAAGTTAAGTTTTAAGTATAGTAACAAAGATAGGCGATTCAAGACCTTAAAAAGAACAATTGAATTTCAATTTGAAAATGAAACGATAAACCCTTTAAAATTATGAATTTTCAAATTGATATCACATATGAATTAAGCTCCATCATGAAGACCTAACTTTACAAAATAATCTTTATTGAACTGAATCAGATCCTCATTCAAATTTAGACATTGAACATACCTCAATCTTTATTTTTGAGCTTTGAAAGGAATGAACCTGAAAAGAGGGATAAACAATGCCTTGATATTGAATTTACCTCCTCCTTAAATATGTTCAAAGAAGTTTGTTCTGCTAAAGCTTCAGGTCTACACCTTAAATTCACCTTCGAAGGATTGTTGATCTTCTAATTTGTCCGTGAGAGGATCATGTCTGAGATTAAGAATGTTGAATCTGCCTTTATATGATATGATTTTTGCCTTCTTAAACCTTGGAATTCGCCTTCTATCTGCTAGAATTCGCTTCTCCAAGTCTGCTCTTTAAATTTGCTCCAAGGAAGAATGTTTGATTGAATGACTAATGGCTTTAAGATCTAATTTCCTTTATAGGCACTTTCACCTTTCTTCCAAAAGGGCCAACTTTGCTATATGTAAAAAACTTATTATTTTTTACATCTTGAGTTGGCCGACTTTGCATTAAATTTTTTTAAAATGTTTTTGCGCCAAAGGGTGAATATTTAAAATTTTGAATCTTAGCAAGTCTTTAAATTAGGCGAAATTTCCCTAGTTGCTCAAAATAAGGTTTGATGAGTGATTTGGGTGAGGAATAAAGTGTTTTGAAGAATTTCGCATTTGTACCTTTGAAAGGGACAAGAGCGAACTAGGGGTATTAGGCTTGGACAAGCATTAAAACACTTTATATCACCTTATCCATGTTGTTCCACCCTTGAAGCTAGCTAGGAAGACATTTTGGAGATCTCCTTGCACAAATCTTAATGTTCAAAAGTAACTATGAGCAAACTTGTTTGTGTATCCTTGGAAGGACATGCCCTATTGGGAAATTTCGCTCTGGACCCTTTGAAAGGGTCAGGAGCGAAATAGTTATTTGCACTCAAACCTTCACCATTTCTTTCAAAAAGGCCAACCTTGCTTCTAGGCTTGGCTTTTGGGTCCTCCCTCCATCTCAATCAAGCTCATCTACCCTCAAAGTGATGTATATTGAATGCATTTGGTGGGAAACTAGGCTATCTCAAAGATTTCGCTCTAGACCTTGGCCAAGGACAGTACCTATAATTTTTTTTGCTATGGACCCTTTGGAAGGGTTAGGAGCGAAATTTGCAATTTAGTCTTAATTCCATCATTTCCTTTGCTCCAATCCGCCTTGTAAGGCCAATATGCATCGATCTTCCCTCAACTACACCATAGGGATAAGGTTCTTGGTCTTCAAACAAGATATAAAGAGAGGTTTAAGAAATTTCGCTCTGCACCCTTGGAAGGGTCAGGAGCAAAATTCTTCCTTAGGCTCATTTTACACTTCCTTTTCTCTCAAATCACCTCAAACTTGTCTTATCAAACCTCCTCTTACCATGATCAAGTCCATTTGCTATCAAAACAAGGTTGCCTTAGTGCACTAGGTGAAATTGAGAGTCTAGCTAAGGATTTCGATCTGGACCCCTTGAGAGGGTTAGGAGCTTGGATGAATTTCATTCTGGACCCTTTGGAAGGTTCAGGAGCGAAATTCATGTTTTAGGCTCAAATTTTCACTCAACTTGCCTTGGACTCGTCCCTTTGGCCTTTACCTTATCATACTCAAGCCAACTTGTCCTAAGGTGATATTCATTTCAACGTTCTTGGTGAGGAAACAAGCTATCCTAAGGATTTCGCTCTGGACCCTTCGGAAGGCTCAGGAGCGAAATTGCTCTTCTAAGCTCAATTCATATCCTTATTCGCTTGGCTTTGTCGTAAACTTGACCTTTGAATCTCTTCCTTGCCATGCATGACCACCATTCAATGTTTCTAGTGAGGAATTAGGTCATGTGGACAATTTCGCCTTGGACCCTATGGAAGGGTCAGAAGCTTAAACAAATTTCGCTCTGGACCCTTTGGAAGGGTCAGGAGCGAATTTGGTGTTTTTGCCCAAATTCTCCATTTCTTTAAGCTCCAAGTGTATTTATCCTCTTCAAATATGTCATGGGAGAAAGGTTTGTGATGCAAATTAGGACTGAGAAAGAAGGTATGAGGAAATTCGCGTTGGACCCTTTGGAATGTTCAGGAGTGAAATTGTTCTTTGAGCTCACATCCTTAACTCTCTCTCAAATTTTCAAGTCAATTCTTCATAATTGCATGCCTCCAAACTTGCCCATTCTAGCCTTTGTCGTTTGTGCCCATACTTCGATCATTTGCTTCCTCACACCAAGTCAAACTCCACAGAAGACAAGACTCTGGCCTAACAACTCATAACCTTGACTTATTTGAATCAAAACTCCTCAAAACTTCCTCTACAAAATATACATTCACCAACCTTTTAAGGCAAGATCTTGCTAAAATTACATCAGGGTTTAAGACGGAGAATAAAGACCTCCCCAATTTTAGGTCAGACTTGGCCCAAAAAAGAACCCCAGACAAGCTCTACAAAGGAAACCCTATCTCACCTAACCTAGACCATCACTAACTCACTCAAAACACCAAACAAGCAGAGAAAGCTAAGCAAAGAGAAAGAAAGACTCCAAAAAGAGAGGGGGTCCCCATTTTGATGGGGCGATGTGTGAAATGGTCACAACAGGGGGGTGAATCAGTGCAAGCAAAAACTTAATAAATCTGATAACACCTTTAACCAACTTGAAAATCAATATGCATGCAAGAAATATAACCACATAAGCAAACATCCAATAAAGCATGCAAACCATAACACAATAATTTTTTGAGTGGAAACCCAAATGGGAAAAACCACAGTGGGAATTAGTACCCTCAAAGATCAACTATCTGCAGTATAGAGATCTGACCAGTTAAGGTCATACAACACCCTATTAGGGGTACACCCGATTAAGAGCTATATAATAAGGCCTGTTAGGACCCAACCCTGTTAGGAGCTACCCGGTTAAGGGATTTCAAAACACAAGCTAATGTGTCACCTTGTTAGAGGATTTCACCTTCAGACATGTTAGGATCCTACCGCACCCTGTTAGGAGTGACCTTGTTAGAGGATTTTCTTGCTGCAACTGTTAGGAAGACAACAAGTTCAACTGATCTGAAGTTAGCACCTCTGTGCCCGATTAGATCCGCTTTTGCTTTGCTTCTATCATCGACTAAATATCAAACCCTAAATTCTCCTTCAACCACATGATCAAATTCTCACTCTTGATCCATGAAATCATACAACTTAGATCTCCTTATAAAGAACTATGTTAAGTCGGCTAAGAACCTTGGAACAATTCCCTAGATTCATTGAATCTAGTCGCCTTTTACATTTTCCTGCTCTTTACACTTTTCTCATGTTGGCCAAACAATTCATAAATTTAAAAACATAACAATAAGTCTACCAGTTATCGATCAAAGTAAGTTTGCTTTATCGGTTCTCTGTTCTTCCTGACTGTAACTGTTTTTTCAATCATAACTCGCTCAATACATTGAATCTGCTGATGCGGTTTGGAACATAGGTGCATGTTCCTGTCGCCAACACTCATGTAAAACCGCAACGTCTAATTCTTCTCCAATCGTCTACACCGGTTGCTTGATCATCGCTATGTTCCTACTTACCGGTTAACAACAACTTAACAATTTTGCTGTCTAACAAATTCCACTACCGATTAGGCTATACTGGTTGGTCTAGATGACTTAGATGACTAACGAAACATGGTTGCCATCAATGACAACACAAATAAAGTCATTAATCAACCTATTACAACAATATCATCATCATCAAGCCAACAATTGTAACTTGCATGTGGTTAGGAGTAGTGTATAGTGTATGCGAGTTCCATTTGTTGATACTAACTAGATTTCTAAATCTAGTGATTACAAAGCAAGTAGTATCATAGTAAGTTGTTTGTGTGATCTAAGTGGGGTTTCACAAGTGTTAGGGTAGATAATAGGTCTAGCTGAAGTGGTGAATTGATTTTTTTGAACTTAGAGATAAAACAAGAGTGGACAAGAGGGAGGAGAGGCTAGAGATGTATGGTGAAGCATATTTTAGGAAGCTAGAGGATGATATTCTCTAGCATAGTAGGTAAAATGGACAAGATCAAGAGTTTTTATGTAAGCTCTAGTTAAGGAGGTTGGATTGTCCAAGGTCTATGAAGAATAAAATGAATTGGAAAAAGCTTGAACCAAAGCATGGGGGGATATCAAATCAAAGTTTTGGAATGTTGTTATTCAACCCTATGATAGGAGAGCCATGCTCTTATTTGGTCAAATTAGCGGGCCATACTCATGCAATCCAAAAAAACACCTCCGATTTCAATGTGGAAGCCTTCAAGAGGTTGATGAATAAGTAATTCTACTCTATGTGCTATTAAGATGACTAGGTTATTCAATGGCACTATTTCTAGCAAAGACAAGGGCAAAGTGTGTAAAAGTCCACAAGCAAACTCTATAAGAGGGCAAATCGATTGGGCAAAGATGTCATGGAGAGAGGTGTCAAGAAATATGTAGGAGGGTTGTTTGAGCACATCAAGACATTAGTTTTCATGTTAAATTCTTAACATTGGTGAGGCATGTGCTCAAGCCCATTATGTGGAGTTGGATGAAATGAGGCTTCTTCATTCAAGAGTAAGCACAATAAAAAGAGGCAACAACAAAGAGAGCAAAATAACAAGAATGAACACAAGGGTTAAGCAAATAAAAAAATTAATACTACTATCCTAAAGGACAATATGTGAAAGAGATGGACACACATGAATGTGGCTGAAATTGTACCCAGACTTGACACTGTCTTAAGAGAAAGGAGGATACCAATACTATTTGTAGAAGTTGATGTTACAATCACAGGAGCCAAAATTATCTACAAGCAAAACATCTGTCAAACAAGAGACATCACGTGATAACAATATGCTCACAACTTGAGAATTCTTTGTTGATTGCACAAAAGAATAATTGATTACAATGCATAAAGGCTTGCTTTATAGAAATCAAGAGATGCCCTAATCCTAAAGTTAGGAGAACTAAAGAAAAGAAAAGAGGAGCTAAATAAAGCTCAACTATAGCTAAACTAAAGTATCATTAAGTGGACTTAAGCTTACAAGATCATAACTCTAGATAAAAAAAACACCTAAGTTTAGTTTAAGTGAAAAAGTAATTAAAGGATCTAATTAATAAATAATTAGATAACGTGTCTTAATTACTCCAACCCCCCATCCCTACCCGTCCCTGCCCGCCCCTCTCCCCCCATCCCCGCCTCCCTTAAACTTAACTTAGGGAGTAGCTAAAAAACTAAAGATGAATGCAAAATGAGTTCTGACAACAATTGGTTGATCAAGTACTCATGCACAAACCAATGCGAAGCAATGCAACTCTCACAAATGGAGAAAAGGAGAAAACCTAATGGGAGAAAACTCCTCTCCAAAAGAGAGAAAATAAAATAATTGTACTAGAGAAAGAAGGAAAGGACTCAATGTGACCCCCCAATGACCGCTTTTGTCACAATAGTACAATGAATATCCCCCATAAGAGAGAAAATGAGAATATGAATCCCCCCAATAAAGAAGTAGCTCTTGTGCCAATGATGAAATCCTAAAGACAGAACACGATCCACTACCTACAAACAACATTTCTCCCCTTAGGAAGAAACAAATCCACTAGAGATATGAGCAGCCTCTCCCATAAATAGGAAGATGTAGGAATCCAAATCCAAACTGTGTGCCTTTGGAAATTGCTCATATGTCGCATGTCTATGATAGATGATGATGCCACAAACCAATCATGTACACACTTGATCAATGTAGGAGGTGGCAAATTATGATTCTACAAAAATTGATGAAGAACAAGCTCCACGGGCAATGAAGATGGGTTGATAACACTGATGAGGTTGTCAACAAAGAGGAGATGAATGTCCTCAAAATAATCTTCCAAAAATTTGTAGTATCAGACTCCACAAACAAGGATGATATGTCTGTAATATACAAATCCCAAATAGTTGTGACTAGAAGAACAATGTCCTGTTGCACTGAATCAATGGGGGCCATGCATGTACCTATGCCAAAGTAATCAAGAACAACAAAAGATGAAGATGATTGAGATGAGATCTCAATGTGAGGAATATGAACATGAAGATAGGTCTCTGATATATCGAAACATGCAAAACCTGTGATATACTCAAGCTCCTCTAAAGTATCATTATCCAAGGTATGAAATTTGCATGTGCAAGGGGAAGAAGACAATTTGTTGCAAGATCCTATAGGAATGGAGAGATACGAGGGTCTCCATGCATCTCCCAAACTCTAGTCCAAAATGCTTGGGGATACTCAAGGTTTGATATAACACACAATGTCATGATACACTCTAAAATAAATCACTCCTACTAAATGGTCTATGATATTACCCCAAGTTGATCTACCTCCCGGTGTGATTGGTTCAGGTATGAGTCCATTCAAATAAGACAAAAGATCTAGGCACTTGAGATGTGTTAGGATGCCATTTCGCCAAGACTCATAATTGCCCCATGTCACGCTAATAATAGAAGGATGAATAGAAAAACCCATGATACCTCAAATGAAATAACTAGACCCCAAAAATCTCAACACATGTAAAGCACATTGAATACAACCCTCTCCAATAAACAAATCCATTCTAGGTGCCAAAACATTCAAGTTATTGACCAAATAGTGAAAAAACAAAAAAATGAGTAAAATGTATCTCAGGTAAAATTTGGAAAAAATAGAAGCAGATTTGAATAGAGAACTGAACCACTTTTCCAATGATACATGGTTTTTGAAAATGAAGTTAAGATGTGCAAGATATGGCCTCAGAAGTGTGAAATTGGAGTTCCAACTTTGAAGGCTTGGTACTAAAATTTGGAGCAAAATCTAACAAAATGATTAGCACCACTAGATCGACATCAAAACCAGCTTTTCGACGATATCTCGTTTGCACGATTTCGACTTTGTATGATCAAGTTATGACAAAAAATGTATGCATGTCAATTAAGGCTTGAAAAACTTGAAGGGTTTCCAAATGAGAAATTTTTGAAAATGAAAAAAATGACAAAAAATGAAAAAAAAAAGAAGAAAATTTCCAAAATTTGAGGCGTAGGTGCATGTATGATTGTACGGATTTTTGTGCCTCGCAAAATGTGCCCTCAACCAAATTGACCAAGAACTTCAACTGCTCAAATTTTGATGAAATCGTAGCCGATGTTAAAGTTTTGGGATGTTGCGAACGCAATGAAAACCTTCGTTTGAGCCCAATGCGCACAAAAAAAATCACTTAAGGTTGGATCCCTCAAGAATATGTACAAGAACTTAGTAGATATGCTTTGATACCACGAGGGAGCAAGGATTGAGCTCTAATACCATGTAGAAGTTGATGATACAATCACATGAGCCAAGAATTATCTGCAAGCAAAACACCCGTCACACTAGTGAGATTGAGAGAGAACAATATGCTCAACAACTTGAGAATTTTGTATTGATTGCATTAAAGAATTATTGATTACAATGCATAAAGGCTTGCTTTATAGAAAGCAAAAGATGCCTTAATCCTAAAATTATGAGAACTAAAGAAAAGCAGAGATGAGCTAAATAGAGCTCAGCTATTGCTAAATTAAAGTATCACTAAGTGAATTTAAGCTAGAAAATGACAAGTCTAGATAAAAAAGCACATAAGTTTAGCTTAAGTGAAAACGAGATTAAATGATCTTATTAATAAGTAATTAGATAAAGTGTCATAATTATTCCACCACTATTGTCATAAATGAAGGTACAAAAAATAATAAAGCTTTTGATTAAGATAAAAACTCATGTGTGGTGTGTAAAGAGGTGCATGTGGTGAAAGTTACAAAGCATACAAGGAAGAAGAGATCACAAATATTTTTAAAATCAAGATACACTTAAGGATAAAAAAGGTGAATTCTTTGTATGATACTTGTTTTCAAACAAACTCAATTTCTCAAAAAAATGCAAACGTATTGGGGTTGCAGGTAATGGATCACCCTCAACACTATGTGGATGGCTCAAGGATGGGGTGGAAATAATGTTGAAGAAATAGTGTAAAGTTAGATTTTCTATAGGTGCTGATTATAAGACAAAGTGCTAGTTAATATGGTTTGACTAGATGTTTGTGGAGTGGTATTTCATAGTCAGTACTTGTATATTAGAGATGCAACATATTTTAGAAGGTCCAATCAACAAAGACTAATCTTAAATAGGACTTCATTCATGTTGAATGCCATGGAAGCGAAGGCCAAAGTCACCATAGTAAGTGCTTCCCAAACTAAGAAAATTGATCAATGCTAGTGGTAAATTTGCATTAAGAGGTGAAGGGAATGAGGAGGGGCAAAGACATGAGGTGTACATTGGTTGTATACTTGTTAAGAGTAATGCAAGGTAAGTGATTTGATAAGTTTGCTAGTGGAACCTAAGGGGCTACACCAAAAGAAACCCAAAGAACATGACATACAACTTCTATTCAATTGTCCTTGGTTGATCTTGGGTTGAATATGCAAGAGGTTAAGTAGCAACTTAGGAAAATTTTGAAGCAGGGGGTGATAAGAAATATTAGTTATCCTTGTTGTTCTCCCATTATTGTAGTATTGAAGAAGGATGAGACATAGCCCATGTGCATTGGCTATAGGGGCTTGAACAAGATAATTATCAACAATAGGTATTTTTAACTTCATATAGATGATATGCTAGATTAAATTTGAATATTACCAAGTAAGAAACAAAGAAGAGGATGTGTGGAAAACGACCTTCACGACAAGGCAAGGTTCTTTTTGAGTGGTGGGTTCTTTTGTTTGGATTATTCAATGCTCCAACCACCTTCATGCACCTTATGAATGAGGTATTGCGGACTTTGATTGATTCCTACGTGATACTTGGAAGAGAAATTGCTTTATAGTAGGTCTTATGAGAATTACTTGTCTTATCTAAAAAGAGCATGCATTTGAGATATTGAGGAGAATTGTAAGAACCCTGCGAGTTCTAACTATTCTGTCCTCAAAATTCTGTTTGGTCTCGTAGACATTTCGTCAAACAGTTGGTATTCAAGGTCTGATCAGAGATTTCTTGAGTTCCTGAGCCAAAAACACATTACAAAATACAAATTCCTTTCATAGGGTTTCTATAAACACTAGTGTGCTGATAGAAAACAAACATAATTACTTGTATTGAAAAAGCATAAATCCAAACACTTAGCGTCCAAGTAAGCTTCACCAATTATCAAACCTTACATCAGCATTATAACAAATAAAACTAATTTCAGAACCTTGTCCTTTATTGTGACATTTTGACAAACATATTGCAGACTTCCTTTCAGACTAACAACATATCCTAACAACATATTCAGACTTGCATGTAAGAGCGGACTTATTATCAACCACTAACATATGACAGTCATTTATGTTTCCAGATTTCAATACCACTTCACTGCATAAATGTTTAACTAGTCAAATGATTCGCTTCAGACAGAGGAAATGTAATGATGAATGCACAGACTGCTGGTGAAACAAATGCACCTGTACATATTTGACTTTATGTTCTGATTTTTGCCTCTTCCTAATCGTTGCTTCTAAACTCCTCTAGTGCCAATGTCTAGCAAAGAAACAATCCTTGTCAAAATGCGAAAGAGAAGAAGATAAAACTCTGCCTGTAGATGATTTTGTACCATGAACTTCTGCCAGCAATAGATGGACGCCTTGACTACAAGAGGTAGCCCTTTGTTTGCTTATTCATTTCCAAAAATTCCGCTATTAATCCAGATGTGAACTCTGTTTGAATTTACCAATCTTGAAGGAATGGGTTTCCGTCTAGTCCTTAGAATATTCAGTCACTAATTTATAGCAACATTGGAGAAATAATTTCAATGTCCAATTCTAATAACCTCCCTCAAATGAATAGCCTTGCTTATATAGCTTCTTAAGTCGGTGAATGCTTGTACTTTTAGCAATGTGGATAAAACACTCTTTACTTTTTAATTGCTTTAATAAGTAAAGTGACTTTATAAACACTTTATGAAAATGACTTAAATACAGTTTACCCCCCGCCAACGTTTATGTCATCATATCATAAAGTCATTTAATAATTAATTATTATTAAAGTATAACTTTATTATTAAAATATTATAACTCCATCATTAATCATCGTGTTGAACACTATATTTGAAATAAAAAAAAATCTTCCCAAAGGCGTGAAAACTAAAAGATATTGGCCAAAATATCATATCGAGCATCTCAAAAGGAGTTTCACCGAAAGAATACTTTCATCGAAATAAAGCATGACGTGTAAAACACTATGAAAAGATGTCTTCGGCGGAATATCACTTTCGATAAATGAAGGAAGCCGCTCATCGATACTCCAGTTTCATCGAAAAGTGAAAAGCAAAAAGCGATTTCGAGGAGATACAACTGCCGAAGAAATTCGAAAAGCATTCATCGAAATGCAAATCTCATCGATAATATTCTATCGAACAAAAACAGAGGGGTTTTATCGATAAAGGGGATATCGAAGAAAAAAGACTTTCGAAGAGCTTGCATGAACTTTCACTGAAGAACAGAACTCATCGAAATATGATTTCGATGAAACTTGCGAATGACTTATCGAAAGAAAGTTCATCGAGGAAAAGATGATTTCGATGAGACTTGAAAATAGTTTTCCGACATGGGCTATTCGCCGATGAAGTGATATCGAGGAAAGTGAGCTTTCGATGAAAGATCAAAGTATTTGGCCGAAGACAAGGGTTTCATCGAAAACTCGATTTACGATCATTTCAGTTGAATAGTACTTCCTGCGAAAGAGTTAAAAACCCAAGTGAGGAATGTCACATCTGCAATTAAGTTTAAACATTTGAATAGCCGTTATAGACGCAGAGACATTAACTGTGCACAAGTTGCCCATGCAATTACAGCTGAGCTGATCGAATCTTCATAAAAACCAGATTGATGCTAAGAGATTGAAAGTTGCAAGGGATTTGCTGAAGTTCGTGAACGACAATCAGAAGAGTTAGACAATTCTCCAAGTAAGTGTGATTTCTCGTATTTACTGAAATTATGGAACCTTCTTCTTCTTCTAAACAGAGTAGAAAAGGGAAAGAATTAAACCCTGAAGAGAAGCCCAAAAGGCAGAAAAAGGAAGGTAGAGCTTTGACTCAGGATTTACTAGACCAGTGCCCGACATCCAGTGTGAGGTCAAAAAAGATCAAGAGTGAAGAAGAAGGATTGGAAGATAGATTTGAACATCTGGGAGACATATGGACTGAAATCAGAGGACATGAGTTGTTCCTGTTTAGTTACAAGAGAAGGGATGCTCTTGAACCCATAAGTAACCTATGGAAGAAAAACTTAGGGAAATTGGTAGTCCCAAATGTATTTGTGGATGTTGAATTAATGAAAGCTCTGGTGGATTGCTATGATCTGAGAACCAAAACCATATGCGACTACCGAGGGAATCCCTTGGTGGTGATTAACAAGCAGACTATTGATATGGTATTTGATCTAGACTGGGAAGTAGAAGAGAAAATTGATATGCAGAAACTGTCGCGAGAATTCTTTAGCTTGGAAAATATCTACAGGACATGGAGACTACCCATTCACCGGCCGAAAGTGGGCGGGTCCTTTGTTCCATTTGGCAAAAATGACAAGGTGCCATTTGATGTCAACCAATTCCATCCGTATTTTAAGTATACATATTATGCTGCAGCCCAAGTATTAGGCTTAGAGGCTCATCCTCTCATGGATATTGGGGTTATGGTTTTGTGTGCTGATTTACAATCGAAAGACCCTAGGTCATTTGATTATGCCACTTATGTTGCAGATGCCCTAAATCATGGGTTGGGAAAGTTGAAAGGAGACCTTGTGAATATCCATTTCTCATTATACTCTTTATTGATGCACATTATTCTTTATTGTGGACAAGAAATCAATTTCTGGTCAGATGATTTCTGCATCAGAGCTTATGATAAGAATGGTTTGAAGAAACCAGTTCAGTTATGGGTTTCTGCACGGGATCAAAGATTCATGAATAACCAATACTGACACTTTCAGGAATATTTTGTGAAACCCCTTAGTGCGGCCTTTGGACAACATAGAGATTATACTTTGTCCCCTGAAATTAAGAGATTCCTCAGGCCAAAAGACTTCTCTCCAGAGTCCCAGATTGATCACAACTGGGGTGACTGGTATTGCCACAATAATCATATAGAAATCAGGGTATTTGGGTATGAAGGAAAGCCATACATGCTTCCAATTACAGTACCAAACAAGGTGGCTAGCCTAGAGATTGTGAGACAATTATCTACTGTCAGTGCCAAGCATCTTACGGATTTTGGTAAACAATCCATTGTTCTAGGGTTATTGGTTTTTTCTGATTTTATTGTTAAAAGTTCAAAAAGCTATCATTTACTTCAAAATAAATTAGATTATTATGGCATGACTCTGGGTGATCCTAGAGAGAACTTTGATCCTGAGGGATATATAAGAGCTGCCAGGGTGTCACAAAAACTAAAAGCCGGAATACATGTGGCTAAAATGCCAGATGACTTAATCAAGAACCTTGAGAGGGAAGAGGCCAGGGTTTTGAGAGAAAGAAGCGAAATGACTTGGGAAGCCTTCAAATGGAAAAGAGCAAGGGGGATGGTGGATGGAGACTTGCTTGGAAACCTCCAAGACCCTTTGGAGATAGCTAAAAGGCTACTTCAACATGAAGTAGAGATTATGCATAGAGTGCCCCCACAGTTCCTTCATTTTATCAACACTAAAAAGGATAGTCAACCACTGGCTCACATGTCACCGAAATCAGCTGCTAGTAGCATCCCTGCTGACTCTCCTAGAGAAGATTATCCCCCCGGTTTTGAAGCAGAGGTGGATGTGGACACTGGTGAATTCAACATTAAAGATGTAGTTGACATAAGGATGACAGAACATGAGGACTTTGTTGCTAATGACGGATTCGCCTCTTCGAGGGAATTCCTCTCATTCTTGTACCAGTATAAAGGGGCCCATGTGAAACGAAGCATGGCTGGAAGACCAGAAGAAGAATAGATGAAGAGACTATAGGATGAAATCGATACCCTCATGAAAGATATGACCCCTGAGAAAGGGAGGAAAATATTAAAAGAGGCTGGTGTTATCATCTTTTCTGGTTGGGACATAAATTCAGCACTTCTGTTTGATGGATTCTTGAAGAAACAGGACTTGAATCAACAAGTGTTGCCTCAAGAGGTAGATAAATTGTTCCTAGGCTCCAGGTATGATCCTGATCAAAAGGCTCTCCTACAATGGGCATTATATCCGAAGGGAAAAAGGCCAATTATTGTGGATATCGAAGAAACCTTTGGACACCTCATGATTCATCAGGTTGGAAAGACTGACCCTAGGGTCACTGCAAAGTTGAACCTGGATGTAGCCAAATTAAATATGGATCAGACAGAGTTTTTGGTCAGGGAAAATATTACCTATAAGGGCTTGTATGAAAAGTCTAAAGAGGAGAACCAAAAGTTACAAACGAAAATATTACAACTCGAGACAGGGACTCCCTTGAATGAATATGCCTCATATCCCACAGGACAGAGCTTGGATGATGTTTCTGATGCTCTATATTGGAAGTATCAAGTAGATAAGGCTACCAAACAGGTAAATAATATCCAGCAAAAGATGGATAAAATGGTTAACGACATCATTGAACACCGATTCAACACCATGCTTATACATGTCGAACATTACTGGAGGGTGTACACTGGAACCATAAAAGCATTAAGAGAGCATGAAAGGTTAAAAGCACGATTGCATGAGGTAATAGGAAATGTTGATGTGATGACGCCAGAGGAGAAGGCTGAAGGGACTTCATTTATAGAAGATCATGTTAAATTCAAAGATATGCTAAAGCGAGATCTTAAAGAATTGGATGATGGGAGCCCTATTGGAATGCCCTCGTTCTATAAAGAAGGAGGAGTAATGTCTATGGAAGATTTGCGGGATGAGCTTGTAAACATCAAGGATCGTGCTCTGTCAAGATTGGACCGAAGCAAGGACATGGCCCCTATCGTCAATCAGATGATCTTCGAATACCTTTCACAAGGAGAAGAATTGAAGAAACAGAGTGTTAAGATCAAGACTTTCAAAGAAGATGACTATATTCATCATTTAGGAATTCTTAATCTCTTTTTACTTAAGTTTGTTAGGAATATTCAAATTAACAATTAGTATTTTGAAAAGACACGTCTTTTCATAAATAACTTTTGCTCTCATATATATGTGAGAGAGGTTTTTGTAATATTGAAAAAACAGAGATAGGAACAAGATAGCAATGTATGCCAACCTGTAAGTTTTCTGTTATACAAATTTTGATGGAATACATGCTATGATCAGTTGTTTTTCTTTGCGTATGTGTTGTGGATTATTTCATTTTGTTTTGGCAATCGCTTGTGATATTATCTAAAGAGATAAGGTTATTCATATTCTTGGAATGAAATTTATGTTGTATGTTATAAGGTTGAAATAAAAGTTCTGCTTGCGAATTATAATTGTTCTTCGCAGTACTTACTTGAATGGTCCCTTAAAGGTAGGGTTAAATTCATTCAAGCAACTTATGATATAAGCATTCAATTGATCTCAAAAGAAATAATAACCGACAGGTCCATAAAGGGGTGGGTTTAAAAAACTGTCTCACAGGTCCGCACAGTAAGTCCTAAAGAAAATATAATGACTCTGTAGCCCAAACAGCGAAGAAGGCACTGACTATTTACAGATTACGCTTATCACCATACTCATCATATGTTATTTTAAAACAACAGGAGTAACTAAGTAAGAAACATAGATCGAATAGCTTCTACAACAACAATCTTGAACTCATCTGCTATATCTCCATTCTAGGAACTTATGCCATTCTGAGATAGGAGGAAACCAGATCAGGATACTTAATCTGCTATAAAAAGCACCGGTCATTAAAAGACAACTGGTGAATAGGTATACCCGCCTAGGTCCTGCAGAGCCTGAAGCGAGAGAGTTAACAACCAAACAGGTTCACTCTACATGTTGACCAAGTCAATTGGAGAGTTTGATCATAGGCATTTTCTTAGAACCTATCCAATCTGTTGATTTGAGACCCAATACATCGTAAATCAATTTTGACTTTATCAGGAGATAGATCACTGCATTCACCCCTAACCAACATGCCTTATTATAAATAGTAAGGTTGGCCTCTATCAACACATTGACTTACTTTAAATAGTAAGTGAACCGAATTGAGTCCAACGAAGGCCAAACCTGAATATATGCTGAGCTTTGACAGAGGATACACATTGATCTATGCCAAAAGGGGACCCTCTATCCAATTGCCTTAGCCTACAAGGGCCAATGATAGGCTAATCCAACAAACTGATGCTTGCGAAAAAGGGGACATTACAAGAATACGCTTTTGTTGAAGGCTAAGAAATGCGAAGTATGCTAAAATATCGTTGACATACCTTGGTCAAGTGCTAGGCAATGGGGAAATAAGGATAGACCCTTCCAAGCTAGAAGCCATTGTAAAATGGTGCAAGCCTAGGATCTTTGTTAGTGTTGTATAATACCTCCACAAATTTGTGAAGAAATACTCTTATGTGGTTGCCTCTTTGCATGAGATTATGAGTAGGGGAAAATTTGGGCAACCAAAATCATTCTTTTGAGTAGTTAAAGCACATAATCAACATGATATCAATTCTAGCACTACTTAATTTATGAGAAGTTTTCACTGTAGAGATAGATGCTAGTAACTATGCCATGGTAGTGGTGCTTTTGTAAGGAGGTAGGTCTATTGGTTATCATTTTGAAATGTTCAAGTGACCCATGTTAAACTATAATAACTATGAGAAGAAATTCTAAGTTGCAGTTTCAACAATTAATACATGAAGCATTATTTAATGGGAAAATAGATAATGGTTCATGTGGATCACAAGCCCTTACAAATTACAAGCCCAAATGGAGTTGTAGCAATCAAGACACTATAAGTGGATGTGAATTCCTTCAACAATTCCATCCAGTAGTCAAATAAAAGCATGGTGTCATGAACAAGGTAGCATATATGCTCTTCAGGTCACCTCTCTTATTTGTGGTAAGTGATTTATCATTGTTGGAGCCTTTTGAATGATGAAGTGTGTTTAGAGGATTAATTGCATGATGAAAATTTTAATTGGGTATATTAGACCTTGTGAATTGGGTATGCGTGCCAAAGAAGCATATGATTTTGACCATAGGTAGGGCACACATATCAAATGTTATGGGTCATTTTGGAGTGAATGGATATTAATAACCAATAACAAGACGCATATTGGCCATCTTTACAAGTTGATGTTGCAAAGTTCATTTGTAAATGTCCATTATGTAATGTGTGTAAGCCCAAACAATAGGAAGCTAGGGTTGTACCAACCTTTGCATATGCTTAAGAGGCCTTGGAAAATTGTCTCCATGGACTTCATGGTAGGTCTATCAAGAAAGAGGAATGGAAATAGATACATTTTTGTTGTTGTGGATTATTTTAGTAAGATGTGTGTACAAATGACTTGGAAGAAGATTCTAACTGGATGTGATGCAATGCAGTTGTGAACTTGAAACATGTGTGGATTCAGTTTGGCATTTTGGAAACTATCACAAGTTTTTGTGCAAATCATGGGAAAAGATTGATACAAAATTGAAATGATCTATCACTTCCCATCCTCAAATGCATGGGCAAACCAAGGTTGTGAATATAACATTGGTGAAACTATTAAGGGCTATAGTCAATGGTATTTGAAGGCTTGGGGTGAATATTTGGTGTACATTTACCATGTGTACAATAGGGTTAGACATTATCCACCTAATTGTTCTCTATTTAAAGCATGTTTTGGTTTAATGGTGCCTAGACCACTTGATATTTGCTTGAGATGGTCAAGGGGTTGGAAAAAAGAGAGCTTATAGGTTGAAAAGGCCCAATAAGTTCATTGAGAAGGTAAGAGAAGGTTCAAGAGAGATTGATATAATAATCAACTTGAGTAGAGAGCCACAATCAACATAGAGTGGAATATAAGTTCCATGTTGGATAGAATGTGTGTAAGGTCGACCTAGATTAGGAAGCTTTGGTAATAATTAAATAAAGATTTTTGTAATTTTTTGTGCCCTTAGATGACCTATAAATAAATAAAGTTTTTATAAATAAACACTGGCTGACCTTATTGTGACGGTTTAGTTGTAAACCGACTCAACACCGTATATATATGTGAGTGTGTTGGCTTATGGAGGCATCAAGGTCATTTGCATATTCAGGCATTAAACGAATGTTAGAGGAGCTCAGATAACAAACTGGGCACTCAAACCTGTTAGGATGCAATCCTTACCAACTCATCTTCATTCAATACATAAATATATCTTTTCCTCAGTTTCATATCTTGCATTAACTGAATCCTTTCTGCTCTATAAGACAATGTAATTCATTGACCTCCCTCCACTATGGAGTGGGCGATATCTTTCCTCTTCTTTGCCGTGATTTGCCGACCCATCAAAGTAGGTTATTAAAGGTGATTTCAACAGTAAGGGAGGGATAGTATAAGGAATCGACATCAGCTGAATAGGAGCATACAAAAGGCGAACTTTATAGGGAAGCAAGTAGTTGTGGAGCAACTAGAAGACAATGGATTAAACATTCAGACCTTCACCAGGAGTTGCACAGGTCACAAAGGTCAAATAATTCATACCAGGCATGCTGGAGGCGCTCCTTTAAAGACACCTATATTCAAACACTCTAGTAGCAACAAGTTGATTGCTTACCAGGTTCTTGAATAAACTTAGAATCGTGTCAATTTGTGTATTGGAAGGACTAATTCATATATGAGAATTGTAACACTGAGTTTACTATAAGGTCTGATTCATTTCCTGTTTATGTAAGTCTCAAAATGGTTATGAGATACTAAATTAGGTGAGTTGCTTGTTATCAAAATTATCATATAAATCTTAGTTAATCCCAATTTTTTTATTAGAAGATTAGAAGCAATTCATCTCAGTGGTATCAGAGCATTCATCCTGCCAGCTTGTGGGTTGGTTATGAGCAATAAGAAACAACACTAAAAGAGAAAATAAGCCACCATGGGTGATAAAGAAGGAGATCATGAAGGAGATCATGGATTCTATGGGGGAGATGGTTCAACTCTTTAAAGGATTAGGGAAATAGTTGGGCAACAATAAGCCAATAAGCCTATTCAAATAAAGAAGATGAGAGTTGTTCAAATGAAGATAAGTTCCAAGGAAGGAAAAGGCCTCAACCTCAGCTAACTCAAGGATTTTCGAGGTTAAATTCTTGGACAAGGATACAACAATCAACATTGATGAGGAACAACATGAGTCCGAGTAGGATGTAGCAAGATTTAATGAGACATATTATGCCTTAAGCCCTGCCATTTGTGTAGACCTGTCTTTCAGAGACTATTATGAGATGAAGAAAGCAATAGGGCATGTAAAGAAAGGGAATAAAGGAAGGAAATACATTCAACATCGATGGGGGAAAGTCACTATTCTAACTTTTGATGGGTTTGAAAACTAATTAGCAAGAGCTTGGTTGCAAAAGACATATATTTCTCACTAAATCTAATGTTTGTGGAGGAAACCCTCAAATTTCCATCCTACATCTGGAAGGGATAACACATGAATGGTGGTACCATGACATGATAACTCAAGGACATCATTATATAACCGCGATGGAGGATTTCAGCCAAAGGATAATAGAAAGGTTTAATAGTAAGGATCCAAAAATCTACTTCAAGTATCTAGCATAGTTGAAGCAAGAGGGAAAGGTAGAAATCTATGGGGTTGAATTTGTATCCAAGCACCCTAAAAGAAACAATCACAAGGGCCCAACATAGTTGAAGCAAGAGGGAAAGGTAGAAATCTATGGGGTTGAATTTGTACCCAAGCACCCTAAAAGAAACAATCACAAGGGGCCTCAATCTAGAGGATTCAATGACTAGGGACAACTTTCATGTCAATAAGACGACACCTTGTATTCCATCCCAAAAAACTTTCTAGCATAACATTACCTTTCCAAAGGCATTGTCGCTAAGTCCAAGTCAAGGTGATGTATCTAAGAATGAGTTATGAAGGAGGAAGTTGTGTTTTACATGTCGTGAACCTTGGTAGCTAGGGCATAGGTGTTTAGGCAAAGGGAAATGCATTACATGGAGGTTGTTTTTGATGAAGACCCATAAAGTGATGTAGTTGAACTTGAGCATGGGATAAAAGGGGCTGAGAAAATACACCAAGGAGAAGGATCGCTAGGAATAACTCTTGCAAAACTTTCTAGAGAGCCACAATATAATGCTTTTCACCTTAGGGGGGTCTTGAAAGAACAAAAGATAACAATCCTCATTGAATGTGGAGCTACCTGTAACTATATTGATGAAGAAGTAGTGAAGAGGTTGAAATTAAATACTTAGGAAATTGAAGGGTTTGATGTAAAATTTGCAAGTGGAACAATTCTACCATGTACTCAGAAGGTTCCTCAAATGGAATTGATAATGGAGGAATACAAAATTAGGGATAATTTCTATATAATCAACATGGATATGGAAGTGGTTTTTAGAGTTCAATGGTTGTATGCAATTGACAAGTATGAAATAAGCCATTGAACTATGGAACTCTCTTTTCAACACAATGGAAAGAAGATAGTCTTGCATGGCCTATCTAGTAAGGGCCCTAAGCAAGTTTCAACTAAGAGGATAGAGTGAGTTTTTTGCAAGGATCAAATAGCATGGGCAATTGAGTGTTTTATTACCAACACATGTCCAACCAAGGAAGGATAATCTTACAATGTAGAAATTCAGTCTATTTTGGATAAGCATGGCAAGGTATTTGAGAGAATTCCTCTAGGGGCACCACTAAATAGGGTTTTTCAACATATAATTGAGCATGAGGAGGGAGCAAAACTAGTGATGAACACCCCATACCATTATTCAGAGGTGTATAAGGAGGAAATTGAGAAGGCAATCAAAGAACTCTTGGATATGGGACATATAAGACCTAGTTTCGGCCTATTTGCATCATCCATAGTGTTGATTAAGAAGGATGAAACCATGATGATGTTTATTGACTATAGAGAACTCATTAAAAAACAATCAAGAATCGCTACCCCATACCAAGAATTGATGAATTCATTAGTGAGCTTCAGGGAGCAAGGTACTTCTCTAAGATTAATTTGCATTTAAGCTATCAAAAAATTAAGGTAAGGGATGAGGATGTGCATAAAACATTTAGACGTCATTACAAACAATATGAATTCTTGGCTATGCCATCTAGCTTAACCAATGCACCAATAACCTTTCTCATATATGAACCAAGCATCCATTTTACAATTGAGGAACTTTGTTTTTCTTATTTTTTGATGACATCTTGATTTAGAGCAAGACATGGGAGGATCACTTGAAACATGTAGGTGAGGTGTTGGGCATACTTGAACAACATTCTTTTTATGCCAAAATCTCTAAGTGTGAATTTGGTCTGACTAGAGTTTTGTATTTGCAATTCAAAATTAATGCACAAGGTGTTAGTGTGGATGAGGAAAAAGCCAAAGCAACCCAAGATTGGCCCAGTCCAAGGAATCTATTAGAACTATGAGGGTTTTTTGGCCTTTGTAGCTACTATAGAAGGTTGTGAAGGGGTTTTCTTAACTCGCAACCCCTTTAATAAATTTAATAAAGAAGGGAGCATTCATATAGAATCCAATATCTCAACAAGCCTTTGACAAACTCAAGGAGACTATGGGATCATGTCCAGTTTTAGCAATTCCATATTTTCCACTTTCATTTGTCCTTGAATGTGATGCTTTAGGGGAAAGCATAGGGGCTGTCTTGATGCAAAATAAACATCTCATATCTTATGAAAGCAAAAATTTCAAGGAGGTTAAAAGAAACTTCTCAATTTATGACAAAAAAATGTTGGTCATAATGCATGCCTTAGCCAAATTTTATCAATGGTCTGTGGGAAGTTTTTAATCAAAATGAACTACGATAGTTTGAAATTATTCCTCAACCAAACAAATTTGAACAGTAGGCAACAAAAGTGGGTAAGTAAGATTCAAGCCTAAGATTTTATATTGAGTATGTAAAAGGGAAAAAATATGTGGTGGCTAATGCATTTTCTAGGAAGCCACATTTTCTCTATAATTGATATGTTTGCTGATTGGGAATCCTTGATCATAGTCGAGTATGTTAAGGATTCATTTTCTAATGATGTTTTGGAAGATAAAGTGCAAGATGACAATTTCAAGGTAGTGAATGGAATTATTCTCTACAAGGATTGTGTGTACATCATACCTAAATCCTAGACGAATGAAAAGATATTGAGAGCTTGTCATGACTCATCACTTGCTGGTCATTCGAGCTTCTACAAGACTTACAAGAAAGTGAACATTTTTAATGGAAAGGGATAAAAAGGGATGTAATGTAGAATGCAAGAGAATATATGGAGCTCCAAAAAAATAAGGTTGAACATGTCTTTTCAGCTAATTTGTTGCCACCTCTACCAATTCCCAATTAGAAATGGGAAAGCATATCAATGGATTGCATCATGGGGTTGCCAAAGGTACAAGGTAAGGACTGTTTATATGTGGTGGTTGATACACTTACAAAATAATCTCATTTTCATGCTACATCTTTAGAATTTAAGGCACCTCAAGTGGCAAATCTATTTTTTATAGAGATTTTCAAACTTCATGGCTTGCCAAAAATGATTGTAAGTGAAAGAGGTAGCAGGTTTCTTAGTATGTTTTGGCAAGAACTTTTTTGTTTGACAAGTACCAAATTAACTCCTAGCACTAGTTATTGTCCACAAATTGATGAGAAAACAAAGATAGTGAATAAGTGGATAGAGGGTTACTTAAAAAATGTGTTGTAGGACAACAAATAACATGGATCAAGTGGTTGCATTTGGGAGAGTATTGCTACAATGCAACTCACCACATGTCCATCGATATATCTCCCTTTAATGCACTGTATGCTTATAAATCTACTTCATTCATGGATTTTCTTCTTAGCGATAATAGGGTATCAAGTGCTAAAGATATGGTGTGGCAAAGTAAAGACATCTTAGATTCTCTCAAAGAGAATTTACAAAAAGCTCAAAACCAACAAAAGATATACGTTGATAGACATTGAACTAAGAGGGTCTTTGAGGTTGTTGATGTATGATATTTTTAAGGTCACAACCCTATAGGCAACCTTCAAACAAGGGAAGTAGAATTGAGAAGTTGAAACCACGTTTCTATGGGCCCTACAAGGTGGTAAGGAAGATTGAGTAGGTAGCTTGTGAGATGGAACTTTTGGAGCTAATAACAAGATTCACAACACATTCATGTTTAATTCCTTAAGAAGGCCTTGGACATCAAGTTACTCCTTCACAAGAGCTACCATCACTTAACTATGAAGGCATACTAATTCTTGAGACTAAAACAGTGCTGAATGTGCAAGAAAAGAAGTTAAAGAACAAAGTCCTTCTAGAGTATTTGGTGAAATGGAGAGGACTTCCCCTTGAAGATGCCACTTGGGAGGGGATGAAATCTTTGAACATCCCAACCTGAAATTGCTTGAGGATAAGCAATTTGGGGCGAGAGGATTGTAATGACCCAAGTTTCCTTTTATGTCGACCTTAATTTTGCGCCTAAATATTAAAAACAAATTTTTTAAATATTGAATAATTTTGTATTCTTCCTAGGTTGACCTAGATTAGGAAGTTTTGATAAAATAAAATAAAGTTTTTACTAATTTTTTGGGGCCTTGGCCGACCTATGAGTAATAAAGTTTTTATAAATAAACATTGGCCAACCTTGTTGTGATAGTTTAGTTGTAAACCGACTCAACATTGTATATATGTGTGGGTGTGTTGGATTATGTAGGCATCAAAGTCATTTGCATATTTAGGAATTAAACGAATGTCAGAGGAACTCATACGATGAATTGGGAATTCAAACTTGATAGGATGTAGCCCTTACAGGATCATCTTCATTCAATACATAAATCTATATTTTCTTCAATTTCATGTCTGCCATTAATTGAATCTTTTCTTCTCTATAGGACAACATGATTTTGTGACCTTGCCACTATAGACAGAGCAATATATTTCCTCTTCTTTGTTGTGGTCTGTTGACCTAATAAAGTAGCTTATTAAAGGCGATTTCAACAGTAAGGGAGGGACATATAAGGAATCAACACCAGATAAATAGGAGCATACAAAAGGTGAACTTTCCAAGGAAGGAGGTAGTCATGGAGCAACTAGAAGATGGTGGAGTAATCATTTAGACCTTCACCAAGAGCTACACATGTCGCAAAGGTCAAATAATTCATGTTGGTCATGCTAGAGGCACCCCTTCAAAGGCACCTATATACAAATACATTAGCAACAATGTCACGAACCCTATTTTTCCATAATTATTTAATTAGGAAAATAATGTTTATTTTTCAAATGAAATTGAAATGAAATAAGAAAGGATATCGAATGTACTGATATGATTTATATACAATTGAATGAACACTAATAATTTTTATTGTAAATTGGGATCGTCATTGCTAATGAGGGATTGAGTGCAAAGTGAATGCAGGAACAAGTGAACAATGATGAAGACGAGAACATGGTTCAGGTAGAGTTGCCTTAGCTCTTGTATTTCGTTAGGATAGATGGAATCTCTCACACACCACATTAGGATTTATAATTTGCATCTTGAAAATATGGATGATTTAAATGACCTTATTTGAGTGTTTGTTCAAATTGAAATAATGAATTTGGAATGAGAAGTAGATTGATTTAAATGTTTATACATGTGCATTAATTGCATGATGTGAGTAGTGTTTGAATTAAATCTAAGTTGTGTGAGTGATTGTGAAATATTATGCTTTATTGTTAAAAGAGATAAAATGTGTAGATGATTCGAAAAGGAATATCGACCCTAGGTTTTATGTTCTTTTTAGACATGTATAAATGTATGAAAAGCGTACTTATGAGTTTACTTTTGTAGATAGAATAATAGTATAATGTATATATATATATATATATATATATATATATATATATATATATATATATATATGAGAAATTTAATCAATCATATACATATATCAATATCCAATTATAGTGAAATTTGATTTCGTCAAGAATTTTGTTTATACATATACGTAATCATTTGAGATTAAAATAAAAATTTATACGTATTAGATCATGTTATGGTAAATGCGTATGTAATTATCAAATATGTAAAAATATAAGTAACCAATTTAGGAAATTAAGTCATTTGATGAATAACCAAAATATATATTTACATATATATTTAATTATAGAAAGTGGTTATTAAAGAATTAATTAAACAAAGTTTAATGTTTAATATATATATATATATATATATATATATATATATATATATATATATTAATGAAAGGTCATTAAATATATATTAAAAATATAATAAAAATGAAAATTAAATAAAGTGCAGTGAAGTAAGTTTTTAAGAGAATTAAATGATAGAGAGGGTGGTCGATAGTAATATCGACCACCCCCCTTAATAAAAGGGAGTGGTCGGTATTACCACCGACCAACCGTCCTCCCTATTTATAAACCAAACACCACGTTGCATGAAACTCCTATTAAAGGATACTCCACGTGCAGATCCAATATGGTAGTAGGCGTAGTTTAAGGGATTATTTCAGTCATAGTCAACTTTGGTTTCACATCGACCGCGTTGCAAACATAAAACGTGATGACTATTACACGTGAGGTGGCATGAATTAATAAAAGACATGGGTTATCATCCCACGTAAACACCTTGATCGACATGTATAAGTAGTTATTTAAACTTTGCATATTTTAGGGAAGTTGTTTTAGTAAAGTGGACATAGTCTTGAAGTTAAAAAGCCACACGAATAATCAATAATTATGAATTTAACAGCTTAGTGGTTTGGTGTCATGAAATGAATAATGGATAACAATTCATGGAGAACACATAAGTGTTCAAAACCATTTAGGATTGTTATGTTGCAATTAGATCATGAGTGGTGTCACTTAGAATCAATCCACCTTTAGGAGAGATAGCCCGAAAGTAGGAAAGGAAGGTAGACAACAACACTACATATAGACCATTGAGTTGGAAGAGAGGGGAGAGGAGATGGAAGAGGAAAAAGAAGGAGATGCAACCGAGGATTAGAGAATGGAATGAAGAAGAGAAAAGTAGTGAGATTTAGATTTGTTTTCAATCGAATCGTAAAAGATCGATCATTATCATCTCAGATTTAGAGTCGAATTTTAGAGTAAAGTTTAGAAATAAAAGATAGAAAGGAAGGATAGAGTTAATAGAGGAATTGACAGATGGAGAGCGTCAAAGAGGTTGTGTACCATCTTGAAAAAGAGAAGGCAAATGTGAAGAGGGAAGCAAATCCATCACCTCAAGCCAGTAACAAGAGCATAAGGAGGTAGGATCTACCTTAATTCTTTGATCATTATGCAAGAATAGTGAGTGATTAATGAAGTTATATATAATTATTTATTAGAATAAAGTTTGATTGAGTCAAGCCATGATTAGAACAAAATTGTTTGAACTCACTTTTGAATAGTCTTATAGAGAAATGTATGATGAGGTATATATGATAAAATAACTAAGAACATGCATTGAAGATGTTAAAAAGTAGTAGGAATTGCATATAGGTTGCTTTACATATTCTCTAAAGGATGATCTAGTTTTAGACCTATGCAATATACTAATGGAAGAGTTAGAGTCGAAAGAGGAATCATTGTTAATTGTTCAAAAATTACGTTCATGTAAATAGAGATACAATAGTGAAATAATTTCTCAAAGGTTGTTGATAAACTTAGTAAAACTCTCATAAATGAGATTATCCAATCCTCTAGAAATTAAGTAAGAGGATAGATAGAGAAACTTTGAGATTGAACCATGAAGAAGATGAAATAATAGGATAACGACTTATAAATAATGAAGTTATTTTGATATCACAAGGAAAGACTTAGACTTTCAAATTTTGCAAGAAAAATAATGATGGTTATCGAGTGTCTCATTTGAAAAGCCTTATAGATAGGTGTTTTACGAACTTGTATCATATTAGATTGTCGTTATAGTAAATTAGTGAAGTCGTTGTGTTAAGTTTTAAATCATGAAAAGTCACATATTAGTATTTAAACTAAATATGATGTTTTTGAGAAAATAGGTAAATGAACCATGACACTTGGAAAGATAGAGAGAGAGTTTAGACGAGATAAACTTAGAATTCTAAACCATAAGAATGGAATGCATGTTAATGATTATGCTATTTAAACGTTTTAATAATTGAATAAAAGAATGTGTACTCATTTTATTCAATTTATATGTAAGGTACATACATGTGTTACACCTTCTTAATATTTTTAATCTTAGTCTTTAAATTGCTTGAAAGATAGAAGGGAAAGATTGTCTTCTTTTAGATGTATATTTGATTATCCATAAAAGATTGTTTCCTGTCAGATAGGATTGGTTGTAATAAAAGATTTATTCTATCAATTTCTATTCAAAGGAAAGATTGTCTTCTCAGCATAGTATTTTTATCTTACAAGAAATAGGAAGCTAGAATTAAAAGGCGAAAGATTGTCTTCTGTATGAATTTATGTGAACAAAGCTAGATAGACTTGTGTTTGTGGAAAGTTACCTTCCAGGATGGGTGCCGAATGTGGATTATAGAGAGTATAGTTGCTTTCCAAACTATCTATTTTTGCTGTGCATGGCATTATACTCGATCGAGTAATCAAATTGAATTAACCATTGAAATAATGGAATTCTTTTATTTTATCCTCTCTACCATATCCTAGATTGATAATGAATTCTTGTTTCTTAATAGAAGTAGAAAATTGAAAATGCATGTAACATCTAGGCATGCACCAGATTCCATCTTGCCTTTCGAATTCTTTTGCTAAGCAATTCGTGTAGGGTCGGGTATTCTTGATTGACCAAGAATTCCGGGGAAGCGTAAGCTTCAACGTTGGGCAGAAAAAGCGCCTGAATCTTGTTCTCGTCTTCATGCTAAAGATTGCATTGGCGACAACTTGGGTTGCAGATCAACGGATGCATCTCACCCTTTACTTTGTACTATTTTGTTATTGAACTTACAACAACTTGAAATGTGTAAGTATTGTATGATCGAAATACTACTTATATTGATTTATTGAATGAAGAATAATTATCTATTATAGAAAATTTTGTGTTTATTACAATCTAAATGGAATGTTCAATTGAAGCTATGAATGGAAAAATGGAATGAAATAGACTTATCAACTGGTTTTTGAGTTTATTTAAGAATAAAGAGTATTTCGGATTTTATTGAAGATAGCTCGATTTACGTCTTTACAAACAATGAGTTGATTGCTTACCAAGTTCTTGAATAAACTCAGAATTGTGTTAATCTCTATATTAGAAGGACTGATTCATATATGAGAATTGTAACACTAGGTTTACTATAAGGTCTAATTGATTTGATATTTATGTAAGTCTCAAATTGGTTATGAAATACTACATTCTCTGAGTTGCATGCTATCAAAATTATCATATAAATCTATCTTACTTAATCCAAATTTTTTATTAGAAGATTATAAGATCAAAAGGATTTGATCTCAATTTTGGTAGACTTAAGCAAAGGATGGAAATAAGGGCCATTTGAGAAAAAATTGCACTTTAGGAAAACAACCTTATTATAATTTAGTGAATGGGAAACCAATTATGTGAGCTTACACAACTAAGGTATGGCCATTTGAGAACATAATTGTTTAGATTTACCTTAATGAAGATCTTCTTGGTGATCAAAGTTGAGAAGTTGCATTGTTTGAGCCATCAATGTTGGATGAAGAGGAAGAGGATATTGTTTATTTCTTGATTAGACTGTTGATCCTTAAAATTGCACTTTAGGAAAACAACCTTATTATAATTTAGTGAATGGGAAACCAATTGCGTTTCACTAAACAACCTCTAGGATTTTAGAAGCCGACTCTTCATGTAAAAGAAAAAGGGAAGAGAAAAATTAACAAATAGAAAAACTAATCTAGGGCGATACGCTAGAACTTTGATATTTGGGACTCAAAAAGAATAAATGTTGTACTTAAAAGCATAGCCAAAGGCTCATTAGCATTACACCTATTGAAAAGAAAATAATTTATCCTTCAGAGTCTCACTCATTTAGCATAATGCGATATTCATACATAACTACAATAGAAATTGAAAGAGTACTAGACATGATTCAAGTTATAGGAATTATATTAAAGATCACAAAAGCTAGAATTCAGATTATAGAGTCTTAACATTTACTTCTAATTTGACATAGAACACAATTCCTTTATTAGATGAAATAAACCTAACACAAAGGCCAAAATTTGACACAGTTTTAGTGTCTAACTTGCGTAAGAATTCATAATAATGGTGCTAAGGTGTAAAATAAACTGCTAGAAAATATTTTCTTTGTGAGTGAACCCCTTCAATTGGTAACCCTTTTTCCTTAAAAAGCCTTCACTCACAATTCGCGCTACTCGAGGAAATATAAAGAACCATGAAGATTCACCACATGGCCATCACCATCCGAGGACATTACAATCTTTTGCCTTTTTGATCATGCTCCTTTGTTATGCCAAGAGTCATCATTTCTGCTACAACTGCTCCAACAGATTGATTCCTTGTGCCTGGTAACTGATTCAACAAGATGATTCTGAAGAAAACTCTTCCACTTGATTGTCCTTTCAAATAGACTCTGGTTGTGAAAACCTTACTCTCTTTGCATTGCCAATGCATGTCAGCCTATTTTTTTTGCTTGCCAGGACACATGGCATGCGAGTAGGGTTTCTAAATATATTTTATTTCATCACCTCAAAAAATCTCGTAGACCTAATACATGGCGATCTTTGCATATGGGACTTGTAGCATAGAGTCGCGTGAAAAAGGAATACGCGACAGTCTAGTGAAACTCTGAAAAACCAAGACTAGAGAACCTTTTAAAAAAGTGTGGCCAACTGACACGTGGCTCTGACGGAAATAGCTGGAATAAAAAATTCAAGAGCGTGAATGACAAAAACCCGTGAACATAAAGGCTCAAAAGAGAAGCTATGGATTTATCCATAGCTTTTGGTGACTTATTTGGGAAGCCTTCTTATAGAGATGACAACTTGAGAATCTTTGGTTATGCAGACCAGGACAAAAAATTGAAGATCAAAACCATTAAAGCTTGGAAAGCGCCACCTACAAAGGCATCCATTCGACCTCGGGGGGTTGCATCTGAACTTGCGAATGCTCATATGCCTGATCCAACTCAATCATTTCCTTGAAGGATAAATCAGTTAACATTTCGAACACCAACTCGAGGTCAAAATTGAGTCAAGCTGGAGGGTGAATAATATTCTCGATTCTTGAGGCATCTGGAGTTTGGCCGAGTGATTGAAATATGGATTGATCTTGCTAACACCGCTCCAAAAGTTGTGTAATTTGTTCCTCCATGACTACTGAATTATCAGGGAGGAAAGGAGAGGGCAACACCAATTGCACTAATTGTTCAGTAGTAGTTGTTAGTGCACCTAAGCATTCTCTAGCCTTAAGAGTTGTTTTAATACAATTAATGAACTCATTTGCCTTCCTAGTAGCTGAACTACAATCTCCTATGCTTGTCACAACTAAAGCATCATCCACCACCATGTACAGTATTTTGATCAACAACTCAAATTTTGACACTTTTGGGGCAATAGACTGTAGATTTTGTTCAACCACACTACTCACTTCAGAACTTAGCTTCTGGGCATCAATAATGAAATTCAAGGCCGACTAGAGGGAAGCTATGGCTCGTTTGATCTTCTCCCAGTATGACATATTGTAATGATGAAAATTTAGGGGTTCCACCATAGGATGCATGAAAACCACTAATTTTTCTTGGGGACCGTTACATTGGGGAAATATAGGAATTAGATAGATCTAGATTATGATCTAATTCTAGGGGCATTTGAATTAGCCTCTTCTTTCCCTTGAGTTGAATTGAATTATTGAATTTGCTGAAATTAGGATAAATATGCAGGAAATTAATGTAAAAATACACAAACAATGATCTACATTCATCGAATTAAGCAACGAATCTGGATTTGAATATTATAAGAGGATTCAGATATGTTCCCAAAAGGAGCTCCTGATTTGTTGGGATCGGTGTGATAGTCGCTCTGGTCCTCTGTACTTTTTGCACTCCAATGAAGGATCAATTAGTCTCTATACATAAATCTTATTCTGAAGGTCGTTGCTTCGTACCTGTTTCCTACACACAGAAAGAAGGGGAAATAGGTTGGAAAAACTCGGTTTAGGAATTAACCTTGAAAGAAATATTGCAAATATTAAAATAAATAATGGAAATGTATACCTCAGATCTGCAATGACTGATAATGATTCTATGCTTTTTAAATGTAATCACATATGTTGTATGAAATGGCATGAACATGATAAAACCCTAATCACGCACATGCTTGCATCTGAATGTTGTAACTTGCTCCACAATGATTGAATGAAGAATATGTAGCCTTGAATACCTTTGAAAATGCCCGATGATGAATACTTCAATGTTTGAATGCTTGATTGGTTGAATGTGAAGACCTAGATTAGTTATTAGGATTGAAATGAATTGATTCACGTCTTTATATATGAGGATCTAGGTCAATTTATTGATTAGGTTGACCTCTAACAGTCATATTGAGCCACCAATTTATTTTCCCACCAGAGAAGTACGTGTCACCCCCTCCTCAAAAATTGGGTCCCAAAGAGGGGGACCGGGGCGCTAGTTCCCTAGTCCTCCTCATTTAGGGACTAGTTTTTGGGTCGTGGGAGGAGGACACCTCTTTGGGGAATCACTTGGTATGTGTATCAAGCATAAAAACTGGAGTTAAGGCACTGGACAGATGGGGATAGGAGATGAAGGGGAGATGCACTAAAGTAGGGGCACAAACATGGGGTGTAAATTGGCTTGGTGATAATTTACGACGTTACATTTAGCCCCCAGTTTAACGAGAATATGAGCCTATGCAAATAATTGCGGTAAAGTAGACAAAAGAGATGAATAAAGGAGGAATGGACCACAATCACAAAGAGTATAAGGAATCACTAATTTCAAGGAACTAAGTGTCACAACCTGATTTAGACCACTTAGTTTTAGATTACTTTTAATTTCCAGATAGTGATACTGTTGACATTATTATGCTAATAAATGTGCGTAATGACATTGATTAGATTTTTGATGTGATTAATGATGTTAGATAATGTTGATGAAATTTAATGCTATTAATGATTTTTTTAAAATGTAATGATGGATATAATGCATTTTTTTCGTGATCTGGCATTCTTTTGTCGAGTGTGAGGTGGTTGCAGGGTTAATCGTCAAAGACAAACATATGATCAAGGAGGAGTCTTTTAGCTTGCCGACAACAACTCACAAAATGGGACCCTGTGCAAACCCAATTGAATAATAATAATTAAATAAATTAAACTTAGAAAATTAAAGTAAATAAATCAATTGAAGAATTAAATTAAATAAATAAAATATAATAAGTAAATTATTCAAAGAAAATTGAAATATTAAAATATAAAATCAATTTAAAGGTTATAATTAGTGAAGTTATAATATTTAAGTATAAAAAAATTAGCATGCGTGAATTTAAATATTAAAAGATGAAAGTATTAAAATTATTAATTAATAATATTGAAATTGAAAACGACATGCATGGGGTACTATTAAAATAAAAATATAATAAACATGCGTAGTTTTTAAATAAATCTACAAAAAAAAACTAAAAGATTAATTAAAATTCGAAAACTAAAATTAAATATTGAATGCATAAGTCATGCATTTGTAATTAATTACTACAATTAGTTAAGTTTTCTATTATCTAAAATTTTAAATTAGTAAACTCATTATTATCTAATTTTATAAATTCATGCATCTTACATGCATTGAATCAATTTTAGCCAAAATGATTATAAATATAGGACGACTATCCTATTTTTCACGTCCAATTCTTGTTTGTTTCTTCATTCTCTTGTTTGTTTCTTCATTCTCCTGTGATTGCTCTTGGTCTGCAAGATAGCTTGAAGGTAATCGTTTGCTCAAATCGAACTTGGGGAAGCCGAGTGAGTGGTCGGCTTGCTTCTTTTCCTCACAGCCAGGATTTCTTGCATATCGAATTGAATGTGTTCTTTCTGTTAGGTATTTGGATAATTAGAATAACATCTTTGAATCTCTTATTCTATATATATATATAATTGAATAAGAGATTAAAAGATGTTATTCTAATTAAAAAAATGCCTGACTATATATATATATATAATTGAATAAGAGATTAAAAGATGTTATTCTAATTAAAAAAATACCTGACTATATATATATATCTTTTATCTTTATCTTTATCTTTGAGGTAGATTAGTGGCTATGTTAAGTGAATTGGTCAGTTGCTACTTATCGCCCTTTTTCCTCTTCCTAAATTCAGCGACTTGTGTGAAGCTCATAGCAGGGGATGTTGTTGGATCTGGAAGTGGGCGATGTGGTTATTGGCAGAAGATAAGATGATAATTATCGCCCTCCTCCCTTCTATCATTTTTCCAGCTGAAAACTAAATTAACCTACCTGATACTGAGTCGTTGTTGGATGGTTATCTCCTGCCAAATCATATTTGGTCTTTTTTCCAGTCTCTGTTTTCCTTGGGTCGGTTTGGGTTAGCAGATTTGTTTGAATTAAAGCGATTCCTCCTTTTTCAAACACCAACTACAGCCCAACCCACTTCATCGACCTACTTGGTGGAATGAAGAGGGGCGATAGGGGGTTGTTTACAGTAAATATTGAAACACCCTCCCTTCCTTGGTTCACAATGAACTAAGTATAAGTGCAGGTGAGTTGTTTTTGTTTGATATGAACCAAGGGCCAACGTCTCTCCTATCCTCACCACGCCATTTACCAAATTCGGTGGTGGAGAAAGAGATCGCCCTATATATTATCCCCTCACTACATTTTGATGCCATAACAATTAATGGAACTTTCTTGTTGTATCGACCTTATCCTTAGAGATAGTTTGAAAGGAGCCTGGGCGACCCATAATCTTTTCTTCCTCTGTAAATTATGTGCTATTACGGTCCATCCTTTCTGTGAGTATAATCGAATTTAGTGGGCTGAGTTGACTTCTCGTCTGCTAAATTATTGTGATTTATTTGAGAATTTTGTTGATATTAATTAGCTGAATCTAATTTTCCTTCATTTCCTATCTAGCTCATATTAAGGTTTAGAATTCTTAAATTCAACTGCATCAAAATTGATAAAAGGGAATATATATATATATATATATATATATATATATATATATATATATATATATATATATATATATAAAATTGGGCTTATTTACTGGAATATAGGAAATGATTGTAAGACAAATAAAATATACTGATAATTATAGTAAATGTTATTAATTTGGGAGGGGTTAATTTATTCTTCTATCTATGATGGATGTTTTTGGAAAAGTGTCCTTGATTATGGGTTAACTAGGGAAGGGGTTTTCTTCACCTACCCCAATAGGGTTAAATTGACCAATAAATTCTAAATTTTTCTCCTTTCCATAACACATGTAGTTAGTTCAACAATTTGGTTGTTAGTTCTACATGCATGCACGAGTTCCATTCCCACCAGTTGGTTTTGGTTTACTAGGATATTCCGCTATGAGGGACTGGAGCTTATCATGAGCATTCGGGAAGTGTAAGCTTCATTTGGTTGGGCAGATAAAACGCCTAGGTCATATGTTCATTTTTCAGGATCACAAATGTAGGTTAGTCCGATAGAAATGAAGATGACACATCCGGAGACAGGGAATTTAGAGAAATTGTATGTAATATTATAATATGTATATTGTATCTTTATTGTAAATTGACTAGAATGGTCTCATGTAAAAGCTATGTAAAAGACCTATGAGGTCCAATAAAGTAAATGTGATAGAAGGTCGCCACGTAATATGTAACTAATAGAAAGAATAGAAAAACAACTAACATGCCAACCCCACTAACATGTGTCTTTCTTTGCATGATTTACTTTAGTTAATTTTTTTTTCATGTATGCATGCATGTTCGCATTTAATTTTCAATTAGTTAACTTAATTATGGTATAATATTCATGAATTTTGCATGTTAATTCTATCATCAAGCTATTTCATGAGCACCTTACTTCTACTTTTCTTTACTACGATGCATGTTAAATTTTGCATGTTAGATGTGCTCTGCATGAATGTTAAGTTCCACTTATTTAGTTGCATGCATGTTGGTTAACTTAAATCTCACGTGTAATAAATGGACGTTTAATTTAAATATAATTATGAATCATTTATGAGAGTAAATTTGGGGTTAGGACTAGTCGGTCCTTACACTAAGCCCCCAATCTTAGGATCTTAACTCACTCAAATGTATGTAAGAACACACAAGAAAATACAAAAACAAGAAGGCAACCAAGGAAAACAAAGACAAAGACAAAAGAAACACAACACAAAAACTAAGGACAAAAAACAAGACCTCAACTCAACTAGTCGAAGAGACCTCGATATCAGAATGTCTCAACAACTAATATCCTTCTTGAAAAATGCCATCTCAAGAAAACAAGGGATCACATAAAAGAGCAAAGCACACATCATACATGAACCACCAATAGCAAAGCTATGAGTTCATGAGAAGAAGGAAAGAGAGAGCATGGATACACGCTAGATGTGTTTTTCTAGGTGATCCATGAGAAGAATGAGGGAGAACATGGATATACACTCTAGATGTGATTTTCTAGGCGATCCATGCTGGGAAGGAGAGTAGGAATAATCTAGTTGTGTTTTTCTAGTTCCACTCAATATCACGCGTGTATGCAAGTGTATAGCACCCTGTATAAGAGTTGTTTTTCTCTAGTTTCGATCGTGCTTCAACCTATTTAAGACATATAATGCAAATGCAAATCTCCCAAGGGCAAGTCTAGTTCCAGGAACATCTTGTTTAAGAGTTTGTTTTCTCTAGTTTTGAGAATGTGTAACCCCATACAAGATAGATACATGCCTAGTTTGGAGGACATCCCCTGTAAGAGTTTGTTTTCTCTAGTTTTGAGAATGTGTACCTTGTCTAAGACATATATCAAATGCTACGTCTAGTTTCAGGCATGAAACATCTCATATAAGAGTTTGTTTGCTCTAGTTCCGAGTTTGAACACCCTATTTAAGGCATGCACAAATGGTTGGGAAAATGGTGTCTCAACCTTGCATTTACATGAGTTACTATATATAGTAAGTTTTCATTTGGGCACAAAATGGTGCAAAATTCTCCATGAAGCTTCTGGTTGGCTAGATAAGCATTCCGGTAAAGTTACGTCGCAAGATCACAACTAGTTTTGAAGATACTAAAGTTTGCATTTTGGAGGGGTGAAATGAGAGGTTTAAATTTAATTTTGAGGACTTTAGAGGCCTTGAAATGCCCTGAAAAGTGGGCATAAATGACATAGTGGTTTACGAGGCAATAGAGAACTTCACGAGATTTTCGACGCTTCAAACAATTCGCCAATAGGACACATGGTTCTCAAGTTATGGCTTCCAAAAGTTTGTACTCCTGAAATAGGAAATATAATTTATACATTGGACACATAAAATGAGTTGTAAAAGGGAGGGACACACGTTGATGTGTGTTTTAACATGTCATAAGGCATCTACATTGGAGATAAGGTCGGCTATACCTTATTGGGTGGTTTTAACCCATGGTTTTGTAATACCATTTGACGGTTTCTTGTATAGTATCTCCTAGTATATATGAGGTGCATGAGATAGAGGTTGTGTGTAAGAGTTACCTCCGAGTCTCTGATTAGTGGTACTCCTATGAAGATCTTGCTTTGCATTTTTTTTAAATATGTTATTGATTGAAAAATAATATATTGAGCTTCTTTTGGAGTGTGAGGTTTTTCTCTCGAAAGGGGGTCCATCACGTAAATCATTGTGTTATGGTATGCATGTTATTGTGTCTATCTCTATTAAGTTTATGTATTGTTGTAACAATCTATAAAAGTTTTTGCATTACCCTCCTCTCAAGGTTAGTGTACGGAGTTGTTCCACTACTTAAATTCCTTACAACTGGTATCGGAACTTGTTCACCTTTGGTTTCAGTTGTGGGTTGTTGAGTTTTTTGAACTAATCCAGATTTGAGTGGGAACTTGTGCAGAAGACACTTTTTGATCTTGTTGCAAGAATTTTTAGATGGCAAGTTCGTCAGGGAGAATAGAGGTGGATAAATTTATTGAAAGTAATTTTGAGATGTGGAAGATGAAGATGGAATAACTGTTAATAGATTGAGATATGTGGGATGTTGTTGATGCAAATATCTCAAGACCTGTAAATCCTACTATGACTTCTTAGTATGATGTCATAGACCGAAAAGCCAAGGGTCTAATTAGATTGTGCCTAGCGGACTCTATTTTAATCAATGTCCACGAAGAGAACACTTCAAAGAAGTTATGAACTAAGCTTGGTGAAATGTATCAAGCAAAATCCTTATTGAATCATATTTTCTTGAGGAATAAATTGTATTCCTTGAAGTTGGAAGAGGGTTGATGAATTGTAGACCACCTAGAAGCATTTAATATGTTGGCGGCTCAATTAGTATTTGTTGGTGTTAAGATGGACAAAGAGGAGAAATGTCAGATCTTGCTTTATTCTTTGCCTGATTTGTGGGATTCTCTTGTTATGGCTATCGGTAGTACTTTTGTTGTTTTAAAGTTTGAAGACATGATGGGTGCCCTACTTGGTGAAGATATGCGAAGGAAGGTATCCATCAGTTCGAAGGAAGTCCTAATTGTTCGAGGAAGACCTAAGGAAAAAGGCAAGAAGAATGAGAAGCACAATAAGTCCAAATCCAAAGGGAGATCAAAATCTCCTGGAAAGTCCAAAGTCATATGCAGCAATTGCAGTAAACCAGGTCACATCCGTAAGGACTGCAAAGAAGAAAAGAAGGAGAAAAATAAGTTTGATTTTGATTATGAGTTTAAGAAGGAAGATGGTGATGCATTCATTACAAATTTGGCTACTCATGCAGGTAATGATGCATGGTTAATTGACTTAGGCACATCTTTCAATATGACTTCCAATAAAGATTGGTTTTTCTGACCATGAAGAATTTAATGGAGGTAAGATGTACTTGGGTGATGATTCACATTTAGACATTATTGGTCGAGGTAAAGTTAGGATCAGGTTTCCTCATGGTAGAATAAAAAGGATTAGCGGTGTGTTGCATATGTTGCAAGGTGTGCATCATTGGCCTCCTTGTGTTGTGAAACACAACGCTCGGGTTTGTGACATGGCTTAATCGCCTCCTGTGGATTATATAAGTCTAACGGTTGTATTGGGCATTAACAGGTCAAACTTTTGGTGCAACGACAACCACACTTGTAACAAGTGGAATTAGAGCTTGGTCACAGGTTCAAACCCCTCGCTTGCATTGGGGGGATTGCTGCAAGGTGTGCACCCTTAGTCTCTTTGTGTTGTACAACGCATCGCTTGGGTTTGTGACATGAATTAACCACCTCATGTGGATTCTATAAGTCTAGTGGTTGTATCAGGCATTAACAGGTCGATCTTTTGGTGCAACAACAACCACACTTGTAACAACATATCATTGGATTAAAACAAAATTCATTATCTGTGAGAAAAATTATAGATGTGGGTGTGAAGGTAGTCTTTTTTGATGCAGGATGTAAGATGATTAAGGGTGTTATGGTGATTTCTAGAGGTGTCATGTTCAACAATTTGTATAAGCTAGAGACATACACGGTTGAGTGTAATAACACTTCTGTAAAAAATCAAATCTGCAGATACTTCATCGGAAGGCTTGAGGGTTTCACCTTTAGTGGATGGACATGGCTTCTGGGTTCCTAAGGGTGCTCCTTCTTCAGATGCAAAATTACCTACATAAAAGACTATGTTAGGACACCAAAGAATTGGCTACATTGGAGAAAAAGGTCTAAGGACCTTGAAAAATAAAAACCTTGTTGAAGGCTTGAATGATTGTAATCTTGAATTTGATTTCTATGAGCATTGCATTTATGGAAAACCCATTTTGATGTGTTTGGTTCTATAGAGGTTCCTTCGATTAGAAAATCCACATGTTATGTTTCATTTATTGATGATTTAAATAGGACATGGGTATACTTTCTAAAGAGTAAATAATTTTTTTTCAGTCATTTTAAAGAATTTAAAGAAATGGTTGAGTTGCAGACTAGAAATAAAATTAAATGTTGGAGGATTGATAATGGCAGTGAAGTTTTCTTTAATGATTTTGATGGATTATGTAAAGACTGTGGTATTAATAGACATAAGACAACTCCATATTCTCCACATCAAAATGGAGTTGCAGAAAGAATGAACATGACACTGATGGAGAAGGCAGGGAGTATGCTGAGTGGTGCCGGTCTAGAACAATTTTTTTGGGTTGAAGCTATTGCAACTACTTGCTACCTGATTAACAAGTCTCCTACATTATCTCTTGTTGATAAACCACCTATGGAAGCATGGTCAGGTCACAAGCCTTCATTGAAACATCTTAGAGTTTTTGGTTGTGAGGCATATGCACATGTGCCAAAGGAGAAGCAAACAAAGTTGGAGAACAAGGTTGTGAAATGTATCTTCTTCAGTTACAAATATAGTGTGAAAGGATACAAGCTTTGGGACCCTATTTTACAAAAGGTAATTCATAGTAGAAGCATTATTTTTAGAGAAATTGAGTCTCCTTCTGTTGCATTGTAGCCAAAATAGACTAAACAGAAAGATGTGATTCAATTCCCTTCTATGTCTGAAAGAGTTGAACCGAGACCACTTGCTAGGCAAGAAGTTGAGGATAGCTCATGTAGCTCTGAATCTTTAGAATAGGAGGAAGAACCTCCAACTCATCTTGTTCGAAGGTCTACAAGATATAGACAACCACTTGAAAGGTATTCACTTGATGATTGGAGATGTATTTTTTCTTTGAATACTAATATGGATGAACCTAGATCTTCAGAAGAGGCATTAGGTATGAATGATGTAGAATCCTGGAAGATTGTGATGGAAGAAGAAATGACATCTTTGAAAAAGAATGATACATGGGATCTTGTACCATTGCTTGAAGGATGAAAGATTGTTGGTTGTAAATGGGTGTTCAAGAAAAAGATTGGTTTAGATGGAAGCATTGAGAAGTGTAAAGCAAGGTTGGTTGCAAAGGGCTACTCTCAAGTTGAGGGTGTTGATTATGGTGAGACATTTTCTCCTATTGCAAAAATGGCATGCATTAGATTTTTTCTTTCTATTGTTGCTTCTTATGATTTAGAGGTTGAGAAAATGGATGTGAAAATTGCTTTCCTTCATGGTGGTTTGGAGGAGGATATTTATATGACACAACAGGAGCACTATGTGGTGAAAGGTAAAAGTAATTTAGTATGTATATTAAAGAAAACTTTGTATGGCCTCAAACAAAGTCCTAGGATGTGGTACTAGAAATTTGATACATATTTGTTGAGTTTGGGATTTGAGCGTTCTAAATCAGATCACTGTGTGTATTATAAATCTGATGGTGATCATTTCCTGTACATTGCATTATATGTTGATGATATGTTATTCATTGGTAAAGGGAAATGTATGATTTCAGAACCAAAGTCTTTGATTGCTGTTAAATTTGAAATGAAAGAACTTGGTGCAGTGAAACACATTCTTGAGATGGAAATTAGAAGAGATTGAATAAAAAGATATGGCTAGGCCAGAGTAAGTATGTGAATTTAGTATTACAGAGGTTCAACATGCAGGATTGTAGACCAGTATGTGTTTCTTTTGCAGTTGGATCAAAATTACCTGCTTTAGATTGTCCTACATCCGTATTGGAGATGGAAGACATGAGCAGAGTGCCTTACCAGAGTGCAGTTGGAAGTTTGATGTATGCTATGGTCTGTACTAGACCAGACATTTCCCAAACAATGGTATTTCTTTCCAGATATATGTCTAATCCTAGTAGAGTTCATTGGGATGCAGTCAAAAGAGTCTTCAGATATTTGAAGAGTACCTCGAAGTATTCTTTGTGTTATCATGGTAATTTGGTTGGAGACATGATTTCCCTTGATATTCATGATTATGTGGATTCAGATTGGGCAGGTGATATTGATAGCAGAAGATCCACCAGTGATTATGTGTTTACTTTATTTGGTGGTACAATTAGTTGGATGAGTAAGCGATAGGTTGTGGTTGTTTTGTCCACTATAGAAGCAGAGTATATGGTGGCTACTCATTCTTGTAAAGAAGACATTTGGCTTAAAAGACTATGTTCAAATATTGGAATAAAACAAGGTACAACAACAATTCATTGTGATAGTCGAAGTGCGATCTTCTTAGCTAAGAACCTGACATTTCATGCTCGGACCAAACATATTGATGTTCAGTATCATTTTGTCAAAGATGGTAGGGTGAAGTTGGTTAAGGTAGAGACTTTGATGAGTGTTGTAGATGCTTTAACTAAGGTTGTGAGCACAAAGAAGTTCATATGGTGTTCGGAGTTTATGGGCCTCATGGCCCGTAGCAATTGATTTATTGTGTTGATACTCCCTTTGCTCTTGCAAAGTGTTCGACAAGTGGGAGAATGTTGGGAAAATGGTGTTTCAACCTTGCATTTATATGAGGTTACTATTTATAGTAAGTTTTCATTTGGGAACAAAGTGGTGCAAAATTCTCCCTGAAGCTTCCAGTTGGCTAGATAAGCATTCTGGTGAAGTTACGTCACAAGACCACAACTAGTTTTAAAGATATTTAAAGTTTCCATTTTGGAGGGGTGAAATTAAAGGTTTAAATTCAATTTTAAGGACTTTAGATTCCCTGAAACACCCTAAAAAGTGGGCGTAAACAACATAAAAGTTTACAAGGCAATAAAGCACTTCACGAGCTTTACGACGCTTCAAATGGTTCGCTAATAAGACACACTGTTTTCAAGTTATGGCCTCCAAAAGTATGTACTCCTGAAATAGGAAATATTAAATACATCAGACACATTAATGAGTTGTAAATGGGAGGGACTCATGTTGATGTATGTTTTATAATGTCATAAGGTATCTAGATTGGAGATAAGGTCAGCTATACCTTATTGGGTGGTTTTAGCCCATGTTTTTTTAATATCGTTTGATGATTTCTTGTATTGTATCTCCTATATATGAGGTGCATGAGATAGATATTGTGTACAAGAATTACCTCCGAGTCTTTGATTAGTGGTACTCCTGCGAAGAGATTGCTCTGTAAGTATATTGTAATTTGTTATTGATTGTTGAATTATATATTGAGCTGCTTTTGGAGTGTGGGGTTTTTCTCCTGAAAGGGTTTTCCCCATGTAAATCACTGTGTTATGGTATGCATTTTATTGTGTCTATTTTTGTTAAGTTTTTGTAACTGCTTTAATGACCTGTAAAAGTTTTTGCATTACCCTCCTCTCAAGGTTAGTGTAGGAAGTTGTTCCACTACTTAACTTCCTTACAAAACTGTTATGCAAAAATATGGTACAATATAGTACAAAGAGAGAAATATGGGTTCCCCCCCTTAAGATGTCAACATCGCCCTATGTTGATGCCTTAAGGAAGCTAAGATAAAGGATACCTGCCTTCAACACCAAGGAGATATCATATAGGCAACAATGTCATAAATCCAAGCTAAAGAGGGAATGCTCTTATTGTTGGTATTGCATGAAGATTGCATTGATAAAGTATAATGTTGTCATTGATGTCAATACCAACCGGTAATGAAGTTGTATTGTAATTGGTAGTGATGTTGTTAACCAACCGATAGTGAAGCAGTGTTGGAAACCGACATTAATATTGAAGCAGAGAGATCAACTGTAACCCTAACTTGTTGATATGCAGAACCCTAACTGATGAAGCTTGGAGAATCGGTAGTGGTGTTCTATGATCGAATGATGAGTGGAGATGATTATGCCACGTATGCATGATGCATGTGATGAGTTTCAAAGTGGTTTTTGGTGTGTAGAGATAACTTTTTAATCTTGGGAATAAATAAATGCATAACATGAAGTGAATAATGCGCGACGAGTTATAGTATCCAATGTGAGGTGATCTAGGAGCGGTCGAAGTTGTCTTGAACTATGTGCAGCTGATTGCTATGTAATCTAAAGGTCATGTTTGTAATCTCTATGAGATCTTAGGTTTTGTGCTGTGTTACCGACCTATTGTATTTCTTTTTAAGGTTGACGAGTTGTTTGTAAACTGTGTTGGCAAATTTGGCTTAGTGAGAATTGTTGTTGCTGAACCAAAAGGCGTATTTGCAGAATGTTGTGAAGGCAGATAGGAGCATAAAAGGATCTGCTTAAGCAGAGCAGTGCTATTACCAGATCAAAAAGATCCTATTGTTCTCTAACAATTACAAGAGTAAAATCCCCTAATTGGGTAAGCTTTAATAGGCTTTTTGTTCAAATCCTCTAACCAGGTGATCCATTAGTTTGGGTTTCAAATCCTCCATTGAGGTTACATTTTATAGGGTATTGCCTTTAATAGGGTATTGTAGTCAATCCCTTAATTGGGTGGTCCTTAACCAGATCTATTCCTAACAAAACATTTTTGTAAAGCTTCTAACAAGGCTTGGCTCCTAATAAGGCAGACTTTAGAAGAGTTCTGAATACTTGTGGGTATTCATCGCCACCATGGTTTTTCCCATTTGGGTTTCCACGTGAAAAATCATTGTGTCAAGTGGTGAATGATTTTGTGTGTGTTTTTGATATGGTTAATATGTTTAACTGGTAAAACCACTAAGACATGTTTAGATGATCAAAAGTGATATGAAATAAGCTATTGCTAATGTTAGTAAAGTGGTTTGATGTTTTGGTTAAATGGTATTTGAGTTTCAGATTTGTTACACTATTATATTGATATTTTAGTCAACCGGTAAGCTTGACAGTGCAATTGCAGTTTTCAGATACAAAGTCTAAACTAGTTAAGTTAAGTTTTGGAAGTTGTTTTTGAGTTTGGTGAAGTTTAGTATATTTTCTATCTATTGATTAACCCCCCTCTTAGTAGTTGATTGGATCATTATTGATTCATCATATTATCAATTGGTATCAGAGCTGTCCAGGTCCTCTTGTGTTTAAGCCTAATAGATTCAGGAAAAGATCTAGGAGGACATGATGAAGAAAGAAGGTCCGAAGTTCAATAGAGAAAAATACAGAATTTGGAGTGATAGGATGAAAATCTATATCAAGAGTTTAGGAAGCCAATACTGGGAACATGTTGTCAATAAATATAGCTTGCCTAGTGGGATTTTGTCAGATGATCAAAAGAAAGAGAAACAAGAGAATAAACAAGCATTGGAGGTCATCATTAGTTCCTTGTCTGATTTAGAGTATGTTGATGTTCATGGATTGGAGACTGCATATGAGGTATGGAAGAAACTAGAAGAGATCTATAGTGGTGATGAGCATGTTAAGATTGCCAAGGAAGATATCTTGAGAGGTAAATTTGATGATATATGGATGAGTCAAGGTGAAAATATTCAACAATATGGTTAGAGGATCAAAGAGATAGTCGGTGAAATCAAGAGTGCTGGAGGTACAGTGGAGGATATTGCTATGGTTAGCAAGGTGTTGAGAACCCTTCTACCGGTTTACGCTATTCGTGTTGCAGCCATTTAGGAACTAAACTTTATTGATAAATCAAAGGTAACTCTTGACTCTATCATTGGTAAACTGTTTGCTTTTGAATTAAATGGTTATGATGGAAGTGTTCAGAAATATGAATTTGCATTTAAAGCCTCAGTTTCAAATCCATTGGCAAGGAAAAGTAGAGAAATGAGCTATAGTCATGAGTCTAGATCCAACAAAGAGGTAGATGATGAAGATAGTCTGATTGAGCTTGAAGCATTGCTGGCCAAGCGGTTACCCAGAGGTACCGGTAAATCCAGAGGTAAATTACCGTTGAAGTGTTTTGCATGTAACCAAATTGGACATATTGCTGCTAATTGTCCAAATGGAGACAATGAGGAGAAACGTGAGAGTTTAGGAAGTATAAAGGAAAAGGTAAAAGAAATTGTCTCATTGCAATAGATCGAGGAATCACAGATGAAGAATTTGAGGAAGATGCAAATGAGGACATTGTCTTTGTTGCCATTAAGGAAGAGATGTCAGATCAGAAAACTCTAGTATCTCACATGGATAGTTCTGATGACTGGATTATAGACAGTGGTTGTTCACACCACATGATCGGTGACCAAAGTAAGTTTCTTACTTTGAATAAATTTGATGGAGGAGTTGTGAGATTTGAGAATGACTCACCCTGCATGGTAAAAGGAAAGGGAACCATCTCTCTTAATGGTAAGAGCAATGCAGATGATGTCTATTGGGTTGAAGGATTGAAACACAATCTTTTGAGTGTTTCTCAATTCAATGACATAGGTTATCCATTGGAGTTCAAGAATGGGATGTGCAAAATATATGGTAGTAAAGGTGAACTAATCGCAACCAGAAAATAGACAAAAGGTAACTTGTTTTGCCTAAATTCTAAAGTCAATAGTTGATTAATTGCAAAAGTAGATGATTGTTGGCTTTGACATCGAAGATTTTGTCATATAAACTTTGATAACATTGTAAAAGTCAGTAAATCCAAATCGGTAAGAGGTTTGCCATAGTTGGTTAAACCGGTTAATGCTTTGTGCAAGGAATGTCAGTTAGGAAAGATGACATCCTCGACTTTCAAAGGCAAATCTTTCTCAGCCACACATTTGCTAGATTTGGTTCATACCGACCTCTGTGGACCAATAAGGACTAGAAGTATTCAAGGTGATCGGTATTTTATGATCTTTACTGATGATTGCTCAAGAATGATGTGGGTCACATTCTTTAAGGACAAAACATAATCATTTAGCAAGTTTAATGCATTTAGAACCTTAGTTGAAAAGGAAAGTGGAAGAAAGCTTAAGTGCTTAAGAAATGATCAAGGTGGTGAATTTACTTTAGAGGAATTCACTAGATATTGTGAAGATGATGGGATTAAGAGGAAAATTTATACACCTAGGACACCACAACATAATGGTCTTGTAGAGAGAAATAATCGGTCAGTAGGTGAAGCTACAAGGACTATGCTAATTCAAGGAGGTGTATCTAAGAAATTCCAGAGAGAAGATGTTAGCACATTTGTTTACACAATGAACTGGATATTGGTTAAAAGAGGTAAGGATAAAACCCCTTATGAATACTGGTATGGTAGATCACCTAATTTCAATTACTTTAAGATTTTTGGTAGTAGATACTTTATCAAAAGAGGTGATTATGTTGGTAAGTTGGATGCTAAGAGTGATGAAGGCATATTTCTTGGTTACTCCACCAAGAGAAAAGCCTACAAATGTTACAACAACCAAACAAAGAAAATCATTTAAAGTGCTAATGTCCGAGTGGATGCGTTTTTTGAAGATTCAGGAGAAACCAGTAAGGAGAAGGAGGAAGATGAACCTTACATTCTGATTTTGGAACCAGAACCGGTGAAGCCAGAAGTTAGTGAAATGAATACAACAACACCGGTTCAACCAGAATAGGTAGATTCTACAGAAGATGAAGAAAGTGAAGAAGAAGAAGAGCCTGAAGACCATGATCATGTTATTCCAAGGTATGTTAGACTCAATCATAATCCTGATCGGATTATTGAAGATAAAGATAATGGTGTGTTAACCTGAAGAAGAATAAGAGAAAAATCTTGTATGATCTCCACTATTGAGCCTATAACAACAAAGGAAGCTTTTGGATATGATCATTGGATCAAGGCTATGGAGGAGGAACTTGACCATATTGAAAAGAACAATACATGGACACTAGCACCTAGATCAGAGAACAAGAATGTAATAGGCACTAAATGGGTATTCAGAAATAAACTGAATGAAGATGGAGTAGTGGTCAGAAATAAAGCCAGACTGGTATGTAAAGGTTATGCACAAGAAGAAAGTGAAAACTATGGTGAGACATTTGCACCAATTGCAAGATTGGAAGGTGTTAGGACTCTACTTGCATTTCCAACATATAGAGGATTCAAGCTGTATCAGATGGATGTGAAGTCAACATTTATAAATGGAATATTGGAAGAGGAAGTCTATATTGAACAACCAGATGGTTATGCTTTGATTGAAGCAAAGGATATGGTGTGCAAACTACACAAGGCACTATATGGTTTGAAGCAAGCACCTAGGGCATGGTATGAAAGACTACATTCTCACTTAGTGAATATTGGTTTTTATAGAATCAGTGAAGACAACAATATATATCTCAAGACTGAAGGAGATAAGATATTGGTTAGTGAGGTATTTGTGGATGATGTCATTTTTGGAGGCAATTATGATATGTGTGATGACTTTGCAAATGAGATGAAAAGTGAATTTGAGATGTCTATGGTAGGAGAAATTAAATTCTTTATTGGTTTGCAAATTCACCAGATGAAGGATGGCATTTTTATCACACATTCCAAGTATGTGAAAGAGGTGTTTAAGACTTTCGGAATGGGAGACTGTAAACCAGTTGGAACACCTATGATTACATGCTGTAAATTGTCCAAAGAAGATGATTTTGCATCAGTTGATGAAAAGGAGTATAGGTCTATGATAGGGAAACTACATTATGTTGTTCAGAATAGACCGGTCATGCAGTTGGATTAGCTGCCAGATTTAAGAAAAGTCCTAAAGAGACACACATGGTAGCAACTAAAAGAATATTCATATATTTGAAAGGTACAATTGATTATGGATTATGGTATCCATATGCTGGAGACTTTGATTTGAAATTCTATACAGATGTAGACTGGGCAGGCAATATTGATGGCACGAAGAGTACAACCAAAGGAGCATTTTTTGTTGGAGGCATAATTGTGTCTTGGAGCAAAAAGAAACAGAGTTGTATCTCCCAATCAATTGTAGAAGGAGAATATGTTGTAGCATACATGAACTGTACACAAGCAATCTAGATGAAACACATTTTGGAAGGTTTCAATTTGAAAATCTCAGAACCGGTAAATATTTTTTGTGATAACTCTAGTGCAATAAACATTTCAAAGAACCCGATGTTGCATGCTAGAACCAAGCATATTGAGTTGAAGTATCATTTTCTGAGAGAGAAAGTGCTGAGTAAAGACGTGTCATTGGAGCATGTTTCTTCAAAACAACAACTTGCATATATCTTTACTAAACCTCTACCTAAGGTAACATTTGAGTATCTTAGAGGTAAGTTAGGGGTTGTACCCCTACATGAAGTTCATTGAGCAGATGTGGAAGACATCAGTCCGATAGCCTATTGGAAATCTTGAAGAAGAATTGGTGTTGAGTGAATCTACTCCATAGGAGGAGCAACTAGTTGCAGAACAATGAAGTGTGACATTATATGTGTTACTTTCACTTTGGCATTGTTGTCAAAGGGGGAGAAGAACTATATAAGGGTGACGATTTGTGTTTTATCGATTGATAGCCAGTTACCAGCTAATGACATGAAGACAAGTTGAACGAGAGTATATGTGAAAATGTAAACCGGGATTCCTATTCTGTGTATATGCTTTACTCTCAATCATCACAATCAAGCGGTATTGATATTTGTATTCACATCAATGCCAAAGGGGGAGATTGTCAGAATTGCATGAAGATTGCATTGATAAAGTATAGTGTTGTCATTGATGTCAATACCAACCGGTAATGAAGTTGTATTGTAACTGGTAGTGATGTTGTTAACCAACCGGTAGTGAAGCAGTGTTGGAAACCGGTATTACTATTGAAGCAGAGAGATTAACCGGTAACCCTAACCTATTGATATACAGAACCCTAACTGATGAAGCTTGGAGAATCAGTAGTGATGTTCTATGATTGAATGATGAGCATAGATGATTGTGCCGCGTATGCATGATGCACGTGATGAGTTTCAAAGTGGTTTTGGCGCGTAGAGATAGATGTTTTATCTTGGGAATGAACAAATACATAGCATGAAGTGAATAACGTGTGATGAGTTACAAGATCTAATGTGCGGTGATCCAGGAGCGGTCAAAGTTATCTTGAACTATGTGCAACTAATTGCTATGTAATCCAATGGTCATGTTTGAACTGATATGTTTGTAATCTCTATGAGATCTTAGGTTTTGTGTTGTGTCACCGACCTATTGTATTTCTTTTTAAGGTCAATGAGTTGTTTGTAAATTGTGCTGGCAAATTTGGCTTAGTGAGAGTTGTTGTTGCCGAACTAGAAGGGGTATCTGCAAAATGTTGTGAAGGTAGCATAAAAGGATTTGATTAAGTAGAGCAGTGCTATTACCAAATTAGCAAGACCCTGTTATTCTCTAACAATTATAACAGTAAAATCCCCTAATCGGGTAAGCTTTAACAAGATTTTTGTTCAAATCCTCTAACTAGGTGATCCATTAGTTTGGGTTTCAAATCCTCCACCGAGTTTACCTTTTATAGGGTATTGCCTTTAATAGGGTGTTGTAGTCAATCCCTTAACTGGATTTCTTACTAACAAGACATTTTTGTAAAGTTTCTAACAAGGCTTGGCTCCTAACAGGGCAAAATTCAGAAGAGTTCAAAATACTTGCGGGTATTCATCGCCACCATGGTTTTTCCCATTTGGGTTCCCATGTGAAAAATCAGTGTGTCAAGTGGTGAATGATTTTGTGTGTATTTTTGATATGGTTAATATTTTTAACTGGTAAAACCACTAAGACATATTTAGATGATTGGAAGTGATATGAAATGAGCTATTACTAATGTTAGTAAAGTGGTTTGATGTTTTGGTTAAATGGTATTTGAGTTTCAGATTTGTTACACTGTTATATTGATATTTTAGTCAATCAGTAAGCTTGATAGTGTAGTTGCAGTTTTCAGATACAAAGTCTAAACTAGTTAAGTTTTGGAAGTTGCTTATGAGTTTGGTGAAGTTTAGTATATTTTTTATCTATTGATTCACCCCCCCCCCCTCTCAGTAGTTGACTGGATCATTATTGATTTATCATATTATCACTTATTAGCAGTGATAACATGGTTGAAAAAGAGATATCTTGCAACAAGTGTAAAGAGGATGCTTGGAGGAGAAGAGATCTTTGCTCAAAAGACATCTACCTCCAAGAGGATTTATTAAACAAACATAAATATATTCTAACAAAAGAAGGAGAAGGAGAATACATACCTTCCCCTTATTGCTAGGTGAAAGGGATTCTTGATGAATGATGACATGATTTTGACCCAATGTGAAGGGGTAAATTTATAATAGATATAATTTGCCAAGTGAAAAAGAGGTTGTATCCAAGGACATACACCTCTTGCATAAGAAATAATCCTTGAGAAAACAAACAAATTCACAAGGAATTACATCAAATAATAAACTAGCACCAATCAACAAAGGGAAAGTGGATCCTTAGAACAAATAAAAAAAGAAAGAGAGATCATTGCCCCCAAGCATAGGTACAATGAGAAGAAATACACATCCTCTAAGGATATATTAGACATAAGGAAATGTACAATATACTCACATGAAAGAATCTTGCATGCAAGAAAAGACATTAATATATGTTCATACAACTCTAAGGAAGAGGTAATCTTCAAAGAGAGAGAGAGAGAGAGAGAGAGAGAGAGAGAGAGAGAGAGAGAGAGAGAGAGAGAGAGAGAGAGAGAGAGAGAGAAGGGTTACATATGCTGCTAAAGGGAAAGATTAATCATAAAAGACATATCACAAGAAAGGATATGAAAATATAAAAAATTCAATCCTTAAAGGGAACAATGACACTTTAGATAAAGAGAAGAGATAGGATGAGAGACAAGAATGAACCATGTTTCTACCCCAAGATGTTTAATATTGAAAAATAATCACCTTTTATAACAAAGATCCCCCAATTAAGTTGACTACTTGTGTCATAGGGTGAGGAGAAACATGAAGGGTGAGAAGAGTACTAAGACACTACTTTTTCACCAAGAAATAGAGCAATATTAGTAGAAAGATTTATTTGAGCCTTATCAAATTGTTCTTGAACAAATTCCTTAAATTCTTTACATTTTCCAAGAGAATGAAAATAAATACAATGAAGGAGACAATGCTCATCACCTTCTTTATGCTTGCTAAACTTTACGAAAGGAAAAACAACATTCTTATCATACTTTAATTTCCAAAAGATTCTAGTTGCCAATATTTTCTTATCCTCAATAAGATTAGGCCTTGTCTCTTGTGATGGAGGAAAAGGATTGTTAGAAGAAGAAGGATTGTCATCTATGATTTTAACTAAGTCTATATCAATGAGTCCTTGCATTCCATTTTGAAAATCAAGACAATCATTGGTAGTGTGATCATTAGGTTGGTGATATGAGCAAAAAAGAGATTTTGATGAAGAAGCACTTTTAACTGAACAATAGGTTTGTTGTCTTGCAATATGATATTTTAAGTCTTGAATCCTAAGGAGCTCATCCATAGGAGAATTATGATAATGTTCTAGGCAATCTGTGCTAGCTTGTGTAGGAGGGTTTATAGAGACTCTAATTCCTTGTCCAAATTATCCAAGTCCCCATCCTCTAAAACTTTGTTTTGATATTATATTAAAGCCACTCCTTTAAGAATCTCTTAATTGGGAAGGAGGGACATTATAATGAATTTATTTAAAATATGTAGTGGAATTGTGTTTAGAAGGAACAAAGGGACAAGTAGATGAAGAAGGAATATCTTGTGAAGGAGGATTTTCCTTTCTATCATCATGCATATTCTCTTTGGTAGATTGGGAAGGATGATCCTTATCATCTAAGGCCTCATCTTTTCTTATTATTATGTTGGGAGATAAATCATGAATAATATGCAAAAGATCATTTTCTCTACAAATATGTTGATGACTAAGATAAGCTAGGAGAATAAGGAGGATCTAGAGAGATAGAAACACCAATATTTTGATTTTGCTCTCGTTACACTAGTGTATGTGTATAAGAAGAATATTGTGCCATGTTGCTCTTAAATTATTTCTCTTCATTAGAAAGATCATTGATAGGAGTATTAGCTTGCTCTTCATTCATATTAGATACCCTAGAAGAGGTACAAGTATTAGGTTTTGCATTAACATCTCTAGGATTGGGATCTAAAAAAGCTTTAATGTGATATATATATGTATATATATGCAATGCATTTTCCTAAAAATATCACAATAAAAAAATAAGCACTATAAATGGAAGCTTTGAGATTTAATTGATTGAAAGGAAGAATTTTGGAGATTATAAAAATGCAATATGCCAAAGTACTATGAATGAAAAGAAGCAATGTGAAATGAAAGAAGCCATTGTCCAACACATGATTATGATAAATATAGGTGAAAAGAAAAGTAATCATGTGTGAAATAGAAAATAAGTTAGATATATTAAGTGTCATTATTAATTTTTAAAACCAGATCTGAAAATTAAAGTGATGAATTATACAACCCAAAAATCCAATTAACCAAAATAAATTAGGGTTTTGATGAATAAATTTATAAATTCATGCAATTTGATTAAAATGAGATCTATGAATTTGGATTTGAATTTTTAAATGTTTCTAAATAAGATCTAAAAAAATTAATCCAAATTAGACAACCCACAAGCTCAATTTTAGAATAAAAAATTAGGGTTTGTGAAATTAACTTTTAATATTTTTGAAATTCAATTGGAAATTAAACTTGTAAATTTAATTGAATTTTAAATTGCATAAACACTAAAAAATGAGAACATAAATCAAAATTAAAGGTGCAAGGAATTGAGTTCACCAAAATGTAATGGTGAAAATTCAGGGTTTCCACCATAGGATGTATGAAAACCACTAATTTTGCTTGGGGACCATTACATTAGGGAAAGATGGGAATTATATAGATCTAAACCTAATAGATCTATATTCTAATCTTTTTCCAGGGGAGTTTGAATTAGCCTCTGCGTTCCCTTGAAATGAATTACTGAATTTGCTAAAATTAGGGTAAATGTGCTGGAAATTGATGTAAAAATGCATAAACAATGAGCTACAGTCATCAAATTGAGCCAAAAACCCGGATCTAAATATTGTAAGAGGATTTGGATCTGTTCTCAAAAGGAGCTCCTAATTTTTCAGGATTGGTTTGATGTTCGCTCTGGTCCTCCACACTTTTCACACTCTTATGGGAGATCGAGTCGTCTCTGTAAATAAAGCTTATTCTGAAGATCGCATTTTCGTACCTACTTCCTACACACAAAAAAAAGGGGGAATAGGTTGGAAATAGGGGTTTGCCTAAGTCAAACCCCACTTTAGCAATTAACCTTGAATAAAATATTGCAAATACTAAAATAAATAATGGAAAGGTATACCTCAGACTTGCAATGACTAATAATGATGCTTTGCTTCTTAAATATAATCACATATGTTGTATGAAATGGAATGAAAATGAGAAAACCCTAATCACACACACATGCTTGCATATGAATATTGTAACTTGATCCACAATGATTGAGTGAAGAATGTGTTGCCTTGAAGACCTCTGGAAATGCTTGATGATGAACACTTCAATGCTTAAATGCTTGATTGCTTTAATGTGAAGACTTAGATCGCTTGTTAGGATTGAAATGAATTCATCCGCGTCTTTATATATGAGGATCTAGGTCAATTTAATGATTAGGCCATCCTCTAATGGTCATATTGAGCCAACAATTTATTTTCCCACTAGAGAAGTAGGTCTCACCCCCTCCTTGAAAATTGGGCCCCAAAGAGGGGGACCAGAGCGCTGAGAGCTCTGGTCTAGGACCCAAGTGCTAGCACCCTAGTCCTCTTCAATTAGGGACTAGTTTTTGGGCTAGGGGAGGAGGAAACCTCTCCGAAGAATCACTTGGTAGGTGTATTAGGCATAAAGTATAGAGTTAAGGCACTAAATGGACCTGTATAGGAGATGAGGGGGAGATGTGATAAAGTAGGAGCATAAACATGGGGTGTAAATTGGCCTGATGACAATTTATGATGTTACATTTAGCCCCCACTTTAATGGAAGTATGATCCTATGCAAATAGTGGCAGTAAAGTAGGATAAAGAGATGAAGAAAGGAGGAACAAAACACAATTACAAGGAGTATAAGACATCACTAATTTTGAGGAACTATGCCCCCAATCTTATGAGCTTAACTCACTCAAACACATGTGCAGTATCTCCATTAGGTTATCAATCTTTTTATTAGAGTCAGAATTTTGCTGGCGTAGTATCTCCAGCTCTGAGCTTCTTTCTTGTAGGATTCTTTCAGCTTCCATCCTGGCTGCATGCCCCTTTTCTAAATAGAATTGCATCTAATGAAGATTTTTGTCAAACTATGTTTGTTTATCTTGCAGCTCTTGTTGCACCTGCACTTGTATATTCATGGAAGCAACAAGCTCTTGATAAAATTGAGAGAGTTCACCAAGCTTGGCCTTTAATTGGTTGTCCGCAAATTCTTTTGCCAGTCTCTATTCGACCAATTGGATTTGTAAATTCTTTAGCTCTTGTTGCAAGATATTCTTTTTTGTCAACTCATTTGGTAGTTCTACTTGAGCTTTGGCCACTTCTGAAAGGATTGAATGTACATGCATCAATTCTTGTTCTTTTGCTTGTAGCCTTTTACTTAAATCCTTCTACTACTCTTCTCTTTGAGTTTGAGCTTTAGATTTGTTCGATTTCTCCTGGAACCTGTCTCTTTCTTCCTGATCTTGTTGCCAGATAGCGAGTCTTTTCTTGTATCTCTTAGATAGGCGAGCAATATCTGCATCTTTCCCTTTGTCTTTTTCCTTCAAATGGTCTATTACATCTTTTACATTCTTTGGTTCCTTTCTCTCTTCTCTAGTCGCTCAACTTCAGGAAATCAATGGTTACCACCTTCTGGGTCTCCTCCATGAGCTCTACTTTATCTTGTGGATGAGTATGGCTTAAACTAATCCATATGGCATGGATTGTATAATCTATTGGTTGTATTTGTCCCTCGGGCTTTATGACATTAGGGGTTTTCGATGCAAACATTATTGACTAGTGTGTCTTATCAAACATAGTCTTCACACTTGGTTTTGTGGGCTTAGCAGCGTCCATTTATTTTATTTTCTTTGATCTCTTTTCCCATTCAAGCTTAGTTACATTAGCTTGATTTCAAAAATCAGATGGGGACTACATGTATTGACCAGTAAAGGGAGGGAAGAGCAAAGGGAATCAAAACCATTGAAGACTCAAATTATGTCTGCTTTGATAAATTTAGCATCGAGGGAGAGAAAGGATTGATAGTTTTGAAGGTCTCTCATGGAGGCAGGTGTGAGCAGGGCATTCAAATTAGATGAGGAGAATGGTGGGGTATAAAGAGGCATCACAACCTGCGATGCAAGGGTTGATGACACATCAACAAACGTTATTGATACTATAATAGAATGCTTGATGAATGAAGCAATAAATGGAAAAGGAACTTGTGGAGGTGTGAAGGATAAGCCAGTCATAAGGGTAGGTGAGGGGTAGTGAAAAGGCCTTATTGTAGGTGCAGAGGTGAAAATAATGAAATTAGTGCAAAGTGAAGAGAAAGGGGGCAAAGGTGTGACTATATGAACCAAATATTGAGAAGAGAGTAAAGAGGGAGAGAAACATACCTGTGTCATAGGGGTCATTGGGGCTGGAAGAGAAGTAGGTATTTTCTTTGCAACTCCTTCTCAAACATTACTTGTCCTTTGTCTCTTCTTTGGTAACACACTTGTAGTATTTGATAACCCTTGAGGTCACTGCATAGATCAAGGCCTCCTTATTTTTTGGGTCCGCAACTATCAGAACTATGCATAATTTGTTGCCACTTGAGGCACTAATTATCCCGCTGAAGGCCTTGTCCCTAGTTTCTTACCTCCTTGTTTTTATTCTTGAGAATCTTCCTTTTCTTCTAAGGTTTCGTTATGCTCCCCGTTCCATATATCATCAAATTGGTCATCAAAGAGATTAGCTTGGAAATCAATTTTAAATCATACACTTCCTGTCAATTCATCCAAAAATCGGCAACTTTTTCATCACTCCAGCCATGTCCGAGTAGCTTTTCCCTTAGGGATTTGTGAATTTTGCAAGCGAGGTTGGCTTGCGCTATGGTTGCATAAAAAGATATTCAAGATGGTTTTTCTATAGAGGGTATAAAAGGAAAATCAACATATAGGCTTGCATATTCCTCTGTCAGATTTCATTGAGTCTCTCAATAGGGTTGCAGAGAATAGGCTATGTAAATTTTTAGGGAGGATAGGCAACCATTAGGGTCATAGTTCCATTTGTAATAGATGATAAAAATGCCCAAGTGGGATGATTTGGTGGTTATTAAAAATTCCACAGACCTCTTTTGCAGTGTGATTGGACCTCATGTGAGTGGATACATGTAAATGTAGGTTTTATGCCTTGTGAATCCATACATTTTTATCAATTATTGCAAGTTGCCTAAACATTTCTAATGCGAGGGTCCTATTGGTTAGATAGGTTGGGAGTCGAAAAGGCTCCTCAGAAAAAGCCATGCATTCTCATGAATGTGAAATCCTCACCCAGGAACCAATCACATGGAGGTTGAGTGTCTTGCATCCACGTCATTTGTTCCTATGAAATTTCAACATGGAACTCTTGACCTTGTCTACTCAAATCTTGTATAATTGGGGTTAAGAAAAATTCATAGTCATGGGTAGCAGAGAGAACATGGATCCATGCGGAAACAAGTTTCCTATTACCTTCCTCATCAATTATGGATAGGGTTAGATACTAAAACTAAAAAAGGAAGGGTTCTAGTGCAAAAACATTTGGGCCAAGAAGGAAGGGTACTTGGATTTGTATTCCTTGTCATACTTTCATAACTGCTTCATTATGCCCTTTACAAGAACTTCTACAAAATCATAATAAAAAAGACCCTTTTGCTTCTTGAGCTTGAATGCTAGCCCTATCTGAAATTATTCTACTTCGTCATCTCAGTCAAAACTGAAAACAAAAGTAAGCATAAAGAAAATATCTTTTAAATAGAAAATCTTTAAAGTTATAGGGAACTTAGGGAATTGTGTGTCTTTCTTAGCCCGTCTCATTTCATTATTATAAAAACTCATTGCAACAATTCTGCAATGCCAATAGGATATCAACATTTTCTTGTTGAACTCTTCTACTTCTAATTGCAGAATTAGAATAGACAACATAACCCTTATAGCGTTGATGTTGATGACAATATTGAGGTTATCACCTTGGATAATATCCAAATCTGGGTCGAAATTCATCACACGGGCATCTACAAGCTCTAGGAAGGGGTGCGCCATTGGGACCATTTATTGTAGTAGACAACAATGTTAGAGTCGGAAATCTAAATATTCCTAGTCCTTTTCTGCCAATTTCTTTAACATTCTTGCGCAGACGCCCTCCTGAAGGCTCTTTGTATTGGAATGTAGTTTTGGGTCACAAGTTTTGTCAACATTATCCGCCGCTAGGGCAGAATTTCTATATGTTGCCTTTGTAAGGGCCTTGGTATTTTCCCAAACTAGTTTCTCTAGTATCCGAACAAAAGTGTAAGACACCTCCCCAAAAATATCCATGAAAGGAGATGAGGGAGATGCTTTTGTGGAGCCACCGCTAGTCAAAGTTCCTTTTGCTGCCATATTGCAAATATTTTTTCAGATAGACTAAAAATTTTCTTATCTTTTTTCCTTCTTGTTGGACCTTGAAACTCTGCATTGCTACGTTCTAAATCCTTTCTCTTTGCACTTAGTTTTTCTTTTATATGCTTAACATTTCTTTGCCTTTTTTATTTCTCTTTGAGATAACCAAGGTGGTTTAAGTGCTTTAATCCATGCATGTCGCTAGCTAAGTCATTCATGCAAAATTAATTCTATACTCCAGGAAGGACACCACCTCAATACAAATGAGTAAACACTACACTTCATCAAGCCGACTTTTAGGAACTTGAGCCTCAAAGGGAGAATATAGATTTATTCACTTGCCCATGCATTAAAATTTACTTGGAAGGTAATTGAATGAGATAATTAATGACTTGATATTTCTTATATGGAGTGCTTCCTTATGATGGACACTTGGCATTTGGTTGGATAATGCACATATTCTGAGCTTGCCACTATTAACTGACCGCTTTTAGCCATTTTTATTTCGCATGTTGGATTTTTTATTCGATTAGATTCTCAAATCATCATTCTGATAGCATCATGTGCCACTTGCAAATCCACACACCTAGATGTAATATTTTTCCAATAATAACCAAGATCTAGAGCCCAATGAATAGAATAACACAAGATAGACAATTATTGATAGGAACAAAATGTATTCTCATTAAGATGCAAAAATGGATAAACTGGATAATCGATACAATGAAGATGAGCCTTCTTATAAAGGTAAGACCATATGGATATGAGAGAAAACGATCATGAAATGTGGCCCAATGAGATACTAGGGTAGGTAGGATAAATAATATAATATTCCACTAAAGGTGGATCACCCACCGAAGGTGGAATGTGACAACAAGATATCTTCAGAAAGGTAGAATTTATCCTACAACCCTCTTCTCCAGGTGCACATTACCCTAAGTGTCTCATATGCAAACTACAATGAAATAATTATCCTAAGTCAACTTAATTAAAGTGTAATTATGAGACATAATTTACACCAACACCTCCCCTTAAGTATAACTTAGGGGAATGCATACTCAAGATAACAATGCAAGATGGGTCTCGACAATGAGGCCATGTTAGGTACCCATGTACAAATGCAATGCAATCTCTCACAAAAAAAGAAAGGGATAAAACTTACTAGGAAAAAAATCCCCTCAAAAAGATAGATGAAAATACAAAATAACTCTCAAAGAAGGACAAAAACTCAAGAGAGGAAAAAGTCCCCCCATAAGAGAGGAAGGAGAAGTCAATTGACCCCCCCTGATGAAATATCCTACACCCCCAAGAGAGATCACAACTGATAAAAATTACTCTTAGTGAAGTGTTTGGTGAAGATGTCTACAACCTACTCTATTGTAGGACAATACTGGAAATTAATGACCTACCCTTGAATCAACTCTTGGATGTAGTGCATGTGGATCTTGATATGTTTGGTCCATTTATGGTGAACCGGGTTATTCGACATTAGAATGGCACTCTGATTGTCACAATGAAGGATTGTAGGTCATGGAGTGGTGAAGCCAAACTTTATGAGAATATTTTGAAGCAAAATAGCCTCGGTAATTGCATTAACAATCCCTCGATAATTAGCCTTAGTCGAAGATAGAGAAATAGCATGCTACTTCTTGTTCTGCCAACAAATGGGGCCCGAACCAAGATGAAAGTTGCAACCTGAAGAGGACTTACGATTGTCAAGATCACCCGCCCAATTCGAGTCTATGTAACCAACCAAGACAAGTCTTGTGCCTTCTACATAGTGAATACCATAGTGATGTGTACCTTGGATGTAGTGTAAGATGCATTTGGCAGCATTCCGATGAAGCTCATGGGGTTCCTGCATAAAGTGTGAAACCATGCTAATTGCAAAGGAAATATTAGGGTGTGTGTGAATCAAGTAGATGAGAATCCCAACAAGTTGGCAATACAATGTGGCATCAACAAGTGGAGTGAAACACCTAACCTCAAGCTTGACTCCTAAAAGAAAGGGAGTCAACATAGGCTTACAATAAACCATGTGGAACTGTACAAGAAGATCAAGAGCATACTTGGGTTGCGCAAGGGTAACCTCAAAAAGAGACTGTGATATCTCTACCCTGAGAAAGTAGTGCAAAAGGGCCAAGTTAGTCATAGCAAATCTCTCATGCAAAATATATTTGACACTACCAATGATGGATGAGGTGCTCCTTGTAATGATCAAGTCATTGCCATAGAGAAAAAGTATCAAGTGAGAGTCATCTTGTCGTAAAATGTAGACATTCAGATTAGAATGAAGAAAGGAGTCTATCTTGGCATACCAAGCCCTAGGGGCCTACTTGAGGCCATAGATAGACTTCCTCAATCAACAAACCCATGAAGAATCATAAATTAATCCTTGCGGCTACTCCATTTAAATATCCTCCTTGAGATCCCCGTGAAGAAAGGCACTCTTCACATCCATCTAATGTACAACCAAACCATGAGTTGTAGCAATAGCAAGTGTCAAGTGAATGGAATTCATCTTAGCTATAGGTGCAAAGGTCTCAACATATTCAACACCAGGAACCTATGAGAAACCTTTCGCAACAAGCCATGCATTGTACTTATCCACACTACAATCCATTACAAACTTAGTCCGATAGATCCACTTACATCAAACCATCTTTATCCCCTTAGGAAGAGGGACTAACTCCCAAGTGTTGTTCCTCATAAATGAACTATACTCTTTCTCCATAGCCGAGTCCTACTTGGGAACTCATGATGCTTCTTGAAAGGTCTGTGGATCAGAAGCTATATAAAAATGTAAGCATGTGGAATCTCCTAATGTTGTGATTGAGTCCTTCGAGTGTCTGAAGGATCATGACAAGAGAACCCGTGGACTCAAGAGTTTGTCGATCCCAACGAGGTCTTGGAGGAGATGAAAGATGAGCTTCCTCAACTGCAAGAGGACCCTGCGAAGGTGTATCTTGTTAGAATAACCGGTGGACAACTGAGAGGAGGGGAATCAGTTATCAACAGATTATAAAAATTTAAGCACACAAAACCTTTTACTGGAATGCATAAACCAAATACCAGAATAGCGGATATAACAATTAAGCATAAACATAAATAACAAAACAATTACCAACCATACATAACACATAACACCATGATTTGTACGTGGAAAACCTGGTAAAGGGAAAAACCATAGTGGGAAGCCTACACACAGTCAGACAATACTTCTACAACAAGTATGTGGTTACAATAAGAGGGGCTTGCACATGCAGGAAGGCCAACAACCTAGAGCGCATTGCTCATCACAAAAGGATCCTCATTGACTACAAAATAAATCCAGACTACAATCCAGAAAGATGAATGAACTGCAAGAAAAACATCTTCTATGCATGAGTACAGTTCCAATTAAGCTCAATACTAAAGGTCTTAAATCTCTTTGACAAACCCAATTGGATCACCTATGATCGACCAAAACCTCTGCATATGATTACAACTTTATTCGCACACAAATAATCCTATAACCCACATCCCACTTACCATGATCTACAAAGAGATCTTACATCATATTTATACCAACCTGGGAGCTAAACAATTAGGTCAGCCACCAAAAAGATAATACAATATATCTGTTAGATAATCCCACAAACCAATGATAAACCAAGTTGACCTAGGACCAAAACAACATAAACCAAATAATAAATCCAACTGGTGACGCATTGAGAGCATCAACCAACACGCTACATAAACCGATCCATAACCTAACAGAATAACACCAGACCCAAAATAGGTCGCCATAAGCCAAATTAAACACCACGATCAATTAGAACACAAACATGATAACCACTAGCATCCTGATAACCTTCTAAAAGCCACACCAACACCACTTATCAGATTCACCAAAAGATCTTCATCGAAGCACTGCTGGTAGAACCCTTACCGGTAACCAAAAGGCTTACTAGAACATATGATAGCATCCAGATCATCAAATCTTGAACCAACTAAATTTGATACACACCAAGAACACATGAATAACTAATCCAAACCAATTCCAACAACCAGCCCAATCCCGAAGACAAATCTCCAGATCAACACGATAATCCAACCACTCTACCGGAAGCCAATAGACAACAAAACAACTAGTGTTGACATCAGTTACAAACATCAATGCAACACATAATCAATTCCTCTAAATTTCTAAAAATATCCCCCTTAGGCATTGATGACAACACTAGATGTGAAAAACATCCAAGTGCCAAGAAGTGCCAAACAAATCTCCCCAATGGAAGACATCCAACAATCTCCCCAAAATAATATGACAATGAAATTCAGAACCAATAGACCGAACTCCCCCTGTGAATGATATCCCTGTTAAGCTCTATTTTTCACATAAATATCTCTCCCCCTTTGACATCAATGCAATAATTATGTAATAAACAACAAAGAAAATTCATAAAACCTTTGAACCACACAACTAACTACTCCCCCTAAGTAGTAGCATCAACACATAAATCTGGAATGAGTGATAGTTCTGATAATGCATGTCAGATCTTTAGGTACTCTTTTAGCAAATAGGGCTTCAAGTTGCTCACACTCATCATCGTCTTTCTTCATTTCCTCTAGTTCCTTCGCATATAAATCTTTCCAATCACTCTTACTAGTTGATGATGCAGATGTGTGAAAAGCATATTTAGTCTTTGCAGCTCCTTGAGGACCAAATTCTTCAAGCTTAAAAGAAGATAATTTTCCAACCAAAGTATCCCTGTTAAATGAAGGCGAGGATGTAGAGGGCCTTGCTAAATGAAGGCACTAGAAATAGGCCTGCTACATCGTTGTGAACCAATTGAAGAACTTTCAAAGCTCTCCAAGACTTCCCCTTATCAAACTTCTCTTCAAGATGCTAGCCCATGGAACATCTTGAACATACACCCTCTGAAAAACTGATTTGAGGTAGACCCGCGACCACTTATTTAGAGCTAAATTTCTAAAAATAGCGGTACTAGTTGAGGTGACCAAACCACTCATACCATAGCTTACTTTTTGAATTTGAATGAGTGAGCAAGGCCATAGAAGGAGATCAAGGCACATAGTGGGAGAATGAATAAAGCTGTGAATTATGATTGGCTTGTCCCACTGCTACCAAGGCATCATTCTCAATTTCTTTCACCACAACTAAATTAGGCGTAAACTTAACTTTTTTTCCATTTCCATAGTGGGTGATTTGGTAGATAGAAAGGAGGTTGGTGGTCAAGTTAGGAAAATAGAGAATAGTCTGTGGCATTTGAACCCTTCCCTTCAACTTCCATTCGTGTAACATCACCAAAGAAAATGTGAGGTACCTTGGATGGCTCCAATGAGGAAAACTGATCCTTTGTAGAACCGATATGATGAGAGGCACCTGATTCAAGTATCCATTACTATGAAGAACTTTTTTTAGCCACAAATGCTTGCCCTTTTCCCTTTGATTGTGAGGAAGTGGAAGGAAATGATTCCTTCTTCTTGTAGGCAGATGACAAATTGATGTTGTTCTTATTTATAATTTTTGTCAACTCATCAATCTTCTTTGAGTGGCAATGATTCTTATCATGACCAAATTTATTGCAATATGAACAAGTTGGTCTCTACTTCTTAGGTGTATTCCCCTTCTTGGAAGAGGATGAAGAATTTCCTTATTGTGGAGAGGATTAGTGTGCTCTATATTGTTGTGGCTTCAGCTTAGACTGCTTTTGGTTCTTTCCTTTTCCTTGATTCCTTTCATTTTGTTGATTAGCCACCAAAGTCTTAGACTTTGAAGAGTTGAGAATCCCCATCTTGATCAAATTTTCTTGCTCAAGTATCAACATATCCGTGAATGCATAAAATGATGGTGGAGTGAATGAGGCACTTGAACTCAACTGATGAGTGTGGAAGCTAGAAACAAAGGCTGCATAATTTTATGGAAGCTTGTACAACAAATTGTAAACCAATTTACCATCCTTCTTGTCAATGTCACAATCCTTAAGCTTTTCTCCTAACTCAGTTGCTTTCATGACATAATCTTGGATTGTATCAATTTTTTTGGGATCCAACAGTGTGAGTTCATTGTCAAGCTTGTTGCCCCTAATCTCATCAACTTTACCATAGAGTTTGACATATATATCCCAAGCCTCTTTAATTGTAGTACATTTCTCAATGTGAAGAATGAGGTCATCTAATATGATACATAATTTCTCAAACTTCCAAGAGCCATAGGATTTTTAAGTGTGCCATTCCAATTGAGCATTGGCATCAGATTTAGGATATGTTAGTGTTATCATTGTTCTATTTATGTAATGAATTTAGGATAAGTCATAGCAACAAAATGAAAGAGCATAAGATAGAGAGAGGCACAATTACACAAGACACCCCCCAAATATACTCAATCAAAGAACCCCTTCCCCCAAATAATGATTTGACACTTTATACTTAGTGCGTGTACAATGGGCCACTTGTAAAAAAGGGCAAAGTGTGCTTCTGATTTCAAGATTACAACTACCTCAAATAGGCTATAAAAGATTCAAAATGATAATGCAAAAGATCTAAGCTGAGATCCAAACAAATTACAGGTACCAAATAGGTCAAAAATCACCAAGTTCCAAAAGTACAATTTCTACTCAAAATGGTGAAAAATTGATAGCACCATGTGAAAGTAGATGAAAATTATGCGCTTAAAAAAAGTGGCCCCTAAAAAGAAGGTTGAATGAACTTGAATGGAGCCCAAGAACTTGCAAAATTGAGGATTGGACAGGTATAGTTGTGAAAAACTAAAAATTCTAAAAAATTGTACACCAAAATTAAAAAACTAGCCACACCACTGCGAAGAGCATGACAAATTAGCCCAAATAAAAAAATTGTACTGAAAAGGGCCTCAAAATGACCAAGATATGAGCCTCCAAAGTTAGACTACAAAATCAAAAATCTTATCGAAGAGGGGTCAATTTTTTTCAAAAAGTGTTGATGTCAGCAAAAGACTATATTAAATTTAATAGTCATATGGTTGTCACACCAAAATACCCTCCTGCGTGGTACACATGATGATGTTAGTGTTGGAATCCAAGAACACTGAGAGGGGGAGGGGGGGTGAATCAATGTTCTATCAGAATGATCAATTTTAACCTTATTAAACCTAGCATTCACCAATTGGTATACTGATACATATATAAATGAAAGAAGTAAAACAATCAATTAGCCAATCACACAAATATACAACATAACACAGAGAGTTATATGTGGAAAACCTCAAAGAGGAAAAACCACAGTGGGATTTGTGACCCACAATACCAATCCACTGGCCATATGAAAAGATATTACAATATATGGGGGCCTGCATTTGCAGAAATACTTACAACCTAGAGCACACTTCTCATCACAAAAGGAGTATCACTGACTACATAAAAATCCAGACTACAATTTGGAAAAGAGATTGAACTGCTAAGATAGCATCTCCAATGCCTGAATACAGTTTCGATTTAAGCTCTGTTTGTTCTGGTTCTGAAACCCTAAACCCTTACTAGAATAACCTTCTACATAATCTTCGCATTAAAAACATATCCTACCATCATATTCCTCATTATATATCATATTATATTTCTCATATTCAAAATGATCTAATCAACTGACTTATATACCCTTCACAATCCTCATGCCTTATGTCAGCTTACATAGATAATTACAACATGAATATACAAGTTGGCCTAATTATGGTTCAGAATAAATTCTAGCTCTTGAGGTATAAATCCCATCTCTCTGAGTATCTTTGAAGGGCCTCATACCAGATGAGGAATATCGAGTGAACTGGTTGCAAGAACTAGAGCTTCTTGACGAAAAACGACAACGTTCCTATGACCATTTCAAGGCATATCAACAACGAATGTGTAGAAGCTATAATCACAAAGTCATCCCAAGGGATTTCAAAATTGGTGATCTTGTCCTAAAGGAAAATCCCATAAATCAGCAAGATTGAGAAAAGAAGGGGAAGTTTGAACCTAATTGGTTAGGGCCATTTGTCATCATATCAGCCTATGGATTAGGAGCATATCAGTTACCAACTTCAGAAGAGGACGTTCTTGATGAACCAACCAACAACATCCATCTGAAGAAATTCTACACTTGAGTCGTCCAATGCACAGATGAAGAAAAAAAGAAAAAAAAAAAAAAAAAACTTCAAAAATCATCACTAGGGTGAAAATCTAGCAAATAGGCACCTTGTGACACAAAAGAAATAAAAATAAATAAAAAAATGAAAAAAAATCAAAAGTACAATAAAAAAAATGGTAAAAACTTGGCAACAGATGCCATTTGTGAGAGAAAAGCTCCTCTATCTATTGATACTCGCATCCTATCTTTGATCCATCTGATCTAAACCAATAGCCATCATAGAATGCTTATACACATAGTATCAATCCCGGACATACTTAGCGTAGTCACTATCCTTGATTATCTAATTAGTTATCTGCATCATATCCCACCATGGCTTGGTGAATCAATTGTACATATCCATATCGAATAGTATCTAGAGTGGGGGCAGGTTTGTGACGTTGTTACGGACATTTTGCCTTGATGGTTTTTCAACATCAGAACAAACAAGTAGAAAGACAACAAGGATGAAAACAACCAACAAATGACAACGATAGGGAAAGAATAGATATCATGGAATTAAACTGATTGGAATTGAACAAAAGATCTATTTGCAAGATGTTTTACTTAACAAGAATACATTTCCAATAGCATGCATGCTTACTTATGGTTGTTAATTTTTGCTTATCATATCCTTTAAGTGACTCAAGGATGTCTCAACGACTAGAGAAGCAAGGAAGGAATGTGATGTTTTACTTGTCTACTATCTGTGAGTGAAGCCTACCGGACTCAGAGAATCATTGAGAGTGTTGATGTTTGAGTAGATGAGTATCCTGAAGTCTCAGGGGAAACCGGTGTGGAGAAAAAGGATGAAGATCCTTGCATTCTGTTTTTGGAACTAGAATCGGTGAAACCTGAAACTGGTAGTGTGAATGTTGTTGTACCAGTTCAACCAGAATAGGTGGATTCAGAAGAAGATGATGATAATGAAGAAGAAGAACTTGAAGATAATGATCATGTTATTCCAAGGTATGTGAGACTCAATCACAATCCTGACTAGATTATTGGAGATAAGGATGCTGGAGTGTTAACCAGAAGAAGAATTAGAGAAAATTCTTGCATGATCTCCACTATTGAGCCTAGAACTGCTAAGGAAGCATTTGGAGATGATCATTGGATTAAAGCTATGGAGGATAAGCTTGATCAAATTGAGAAGAACAATACATGGACCCTAGTACCCAGACCGGTGAATAAAATGTGATAGGTACTAAGTGGGTATTCAGGAACAAACTGAATGAAGATGGTGTAGTAGTCTGAAACAAAGCTAGATTGGTTTGCAAAGGTTATGCACAAGAAGAAGGAGAAGACCATGCTAAGACTTTTGCACCAGTTGCTAGACTGGAAGGTGTCAAGATTTTACTTGCATTTGCAGCACATAAGGGATTCAAAGTATATCAGATGGATGTGAAGTCAACATTTTAATTTGTTACAGGGTGTAAATTGTGTAAATTGTGTAAGGAAGATGAAGCCATGCCTATTGATGAAAAGGAATACAGATCAATGATTGGGAAATTGCACTATGTTGTTCACAACATACTTGATATAGCTCATGCAGTTGTTCTAGTTGCTAGATTTTAGAAGAATCCAAAGGAAACACATTTGATAGCAACCAAGAGGATATTAAGATATTTGAAAGGTACTATTGACTATGGATTATGGTATCCATATGCAAGTAACTTTGATTTGAAGGTGTATACAGATGCATACTGTACTAGTAATGTTGATGATAGGAAAAGCACAACTGGTGGAGCATTCTTTCTTGGAGGAAGACTTGTTTCATGGAGTAGCAAGAAGCAGAGTTGTATATCTCAGTCTACTGCTGAAGCTGAGTATGTTGTAGCTTATATGAATTGTACCCAGGCTATCTAGATGAGACACATTTTGGAAGATTTCAAGGTGAAGTTTACAGAACCTGTAAAGATCTTATGTGACAATGCTAGTGCCATATATATTTCCAAGAACCTTGCTTTGCACGCACGAACCAAGCATATTGAATTGAAGTATCATTTCTTGAGGGAAAAAGTGCATAGTAAAGATGTGATGTTGGAGCATGTTTCTACCAAGGAGCAACTTGCAGATATCTTTACTAAACCTCTGCCTAAGACTACTTTTGAGTATCTTAGAAGTCAGCTAGGGGTTGTACCCCTTCATGAGGTCAATTGAGCATGATGTAAAGTACATCAATTCCAGAGCTACTTGCAAAATTTTACAGCAGGATTGGTATAGAGTGGAGTTATTCCATAGGGGGAGCATCAAGTTGCAGGTTGTTGATGTTGAACAGTGAAGTTTGACATTGCATGTTTTACTTTAACTTTGGCATTGTTGTCAAAGAGGAAGAAGAACTATATGATTATGGGGAAAAGAATTGTATGATTGACAGATAGAAGGTCTATAGATAGTTACCATCTGAAGACAAGGAGAGTGCATGGTAAAATGTAAACCAGGATTCCTATTCACAATCACAACAATATATGGTGTTGATATTTGTATTGCCATCAATGCCAAAGGGGGAGTTTGTTGGCATTTGTATGAAGATTGCATTAATGAAATGTTGTGTTGTCATTGATATCAATTAACCGATAATGATGTTGTTATAATGTTGTTTTGTAACCAGTAGGAAGAGCTAATGAAGGGAACTGCAACCGATAGGTGAGTTTGTGGAGTGAATTTATATTGCTAAGTAATGGCGAGTTGAACCGATAAACCCCACCTGTTGATATGATAAACCCTAACCGATTAAGTTTGGTGAATTAGTTGTATTGGTTTATGATCTAATGATGAGCGGTAATGATTATGACACGTATGCATGCTATATGAGAAGAGATTCAAATGGTTTTAGGCGCATTGAGATAATGGTTCTTATCTTGGGAATGAGCAAGTTCATTGCATGTAATGCAAACTGCGTGATGAGTTATAGAGTTCGATGAAGCAGTGATCAAGGAGTGGTTGAGGCTATCTTGAATGATGTGCAGAGATTGTTATGTAATCCAACGGTCATACTTGAACCGACTTGTTTGTAATCTCTATGAGAGAATTAGGTTTTTGTTGTGTTACCGACCTATTGATTTTTTTATAAGGTTGATGATTTGTTTTGTTTCAAAGTTGGCAAATTTGTAGTTGAGAGTGAGAGTGTGGTTGCTGAACCAGATGATGTATCTACAGTTTGTGTAAAGACAGATAGGATCATGAAAAGGATCTAAACAAGCAAGTGTAGTGCTATTCAAACAGATCAGCAAACCCCTGTTGTTTTCTAACAATTACAGCCGTAAAATCCCTAACCGGGTAAGCTCTAACAAGATTAGTGTTATTCAAATCCTCTAACTAGGTGGTCCATTAGCTTGGATTTCAAATCCTCTACCGAGGTTACTCTTCACAGGGTATTCCTTCTAATAGGGCATTATAGTCAATCCCTTAACTAGGTGGTCCCTAACAGGAGCTGTTCTTAACAAGACTTTTTGTAAAGCTTTAATAGGCTTGACTCCTAATAGGGCAAGCTTCAGAAGAGTTCAAAATACTTGTGGGTATTCATCCCCACCATGGTTTTTCCCATTTGGGTTTCCACATCAAAAATATTGTGTCAAGTGGTGAATGTTTTTGTGGTTATGTTTACTATGGTTGAATTGCTTAACTGCTAAATCCACTTTGATAAGTTATGTTAACTGACAACAATTTGAAATGAGGTTTTACTTATGTCAGTAAAGTATTTGGATGTTTGTGAGTTTCAAGTTGTTTTACTGTTAATCTGTTATAACAGTCAACTGGTTTAACTTGACAGTGTTATTGTATTTGTAGTTCAGTGGTTTAACTTGTCAAATCTGAGTTTGCTTTAAGAGGTTGATTTTGAGATTGGTGAAAGTTTATACCAGTTTTTTAACTACTGATTCATCCCCCCCCTCTCAGTAGTTGACCGGATCCTTATTATTTCATCATACCATCATTATGAAATGAGCTATTACTGATATTAGTGAAGTGGTTTAATGTTTTGGTTAAATGGTATTTAAGTTTAAGATATATTGCATTGTATCATTGATGTTTTGGTCAACTGGTAAAGTTTGACAGTGCAGTTGTAGTTTTGGATACAGTGACTAAACAAGTGAGTTTAGTGATTGGATTTTGACTTGAAAGTTTGTTTGGTGAAAGTTTAGTTTTTCTTCTATCTATTGATTCACCCTCTCAATAGTTGACCGAATCCTTATAGTTTCATCATATTATAAACACCAAGCAGCTGAAAATCCAAGAAAAGAACAAGAGTATGAAGAAAATGAGAAGCGACAAGAAGAGCTCGCTATCCAAAGAAAGGAGACTTCTTATAAACAAGTACATCATGTGCAAACACCTTATCAAACTGAATTCGAGCCACAACATGAGGAGATTGATACTCAAAAAAGGGAAACTATTTATGAGAAAATCCAAAGAGTACAAACAAGCACATATCCTGAATTAGCACAAGCTACCAAACTGGTATCGATTATCAGTGACCTTTCTCGCCATACAATACTCTTATCCGATTCAGATAACATTGGACAACTATTCTAAAACAAATTCCAATGAGTATGAGTGGGATACTTGTTCTAATGTCACTAAGGATATTGGAGTGAATACAATCCATGCATACACACCCATACCTTATGAGGGACAAGGTTCGAGACCTAGATCATTTGAATTTGAACCACAAGAAATCTATGAGGCTAGTGAGAATGAGAAGCTTCAATGCGAAAGAGGCAATATCGACGAGAGTACCATCAAAAACCTTGAGACTGTTATAGACCTCACCCATGCTACTAACAACTATGACAACATCTCTATCATGACTCTTACAGTGACAAACCTTGATCCACCAAACAATTCCCTACCTCTCTTATATCCAGAACTTATAGACTGGGAACAAATTGAACACAATATACCAACCTTTCAAAATGACGACTCCATTGTCCAATACCTCTGCTCAGTTAACCTGGAAATATGCATTGCCAACGAACCCCATAGCCATGTCTACAATCAGGAGAGTGCCAAGTCTCTTAGTCGCAAAATGAACAAAATTAAAAATTGATCTAATGGTGAAAAACATCTAATGACAATATTAGATCACACAAAAGTGTGTGCTATCATCTCTCCAAAATGTGTTTGAATGCAACATGATGTGTTGCCTTGAAGGTTTCTTGTGTAGGTCCTAAATGGATGTGGTAATGCTACCAATGCTATCTAATAAGCCCTAAGGCTCCAAGGTGTGTACTTGGTCAAAAAGCCTTGTATGGTCATTTTATTTATGTTTTTGGTGTCTAGGGGTCCTAGAGATGTTGTGTGTCCACTTTGTAACCTTTGGTATGAAGGCAAGTGTGTGATGTAATAATTTGGTTAAAGTTGCTATGTTGTCGTATGCAATTTTGCAAATATTTGAGTTGTGGTTGCCCAACGGCTAGTAAGTTGCATTTTTACATTGGGAGGTGGTTGGAAGGATTCCTTGGCCTTATTTAAGCCTTAGGAATGATTCCCAAAGGTTAGATTGAGACTTTGAATGAAATTCATGCTTCCTACAATTCAGAAATTGTCATTTTTACTGCATTTTCTTGTGTACGTGGCTTTGGTATGGATTCGTACAGACTTCTAGAAGGGATAATGTCTTGAATCAGTTGTAGAAGAGAATAACCTTTCATTTTATGTAGGTTTGAGGTCTTGAATCTCTGTGGTTGAGGAATAATTGAATTTTCTTTCTTGTTGCTTGGTAGAAACCCAAAAAATCAGGGTTTGGATGCAAAAGGAGCCACCATTCAACATTTCTCAATGGGAATGGTTTGAACCCCTAGGGAATGTTGGATTACCTTGTATACTAGATGATTTGTTTGTTTTGGGAAGCAGAAGATCTCACATTGCACTTTTAGAGTGATGCCCTAGACTTGACATTACCCATGTGGCAAGTCTGTGCAGCGAAGGATTGATGATATCCTTGGAGAAGTGGACTAAGAGGTGGTCAAAAATTGCATGGAGGGGACCCTTAGAAATTTGTAGACCCTCTCCAAAATCCCTAACTTCATTCCCAATTGACTGGTGAAGGTTTTGAGACCTAAAACCCTATATCAACTAACTAGACTAAAATAGGCACAATAGGGTTTGAACACTTGCACTCAAAACCCAGATGCATAAGTTTGAAATACTTTAGAGGGTCCAAAAGGGTATTTTAATATCAAATTTTTTCAAGGGGTTGTTCAGTGAGTTTGGTAGATAAAGTAGAAAAATTCAAAACGGAGGCCTAATTGCTTATAGCCCTATTTCCTAGGTCACTAAGAACAAAATGCACAAAAGGCTTGTAAACACAGAACAAAGAGGTCTAAGTCAATGAAAATACGTTTTAAAACATGTTCAAACACCCACACATGATATATTCCACCATTTGAGTAAAAGGTCATGTTGGCAAGGGGCTTGGCGTTGTGAGGTGTCTTGGTTTAGGGGTTGAGTACATAGGAGTAGGAGACTCCTTGTGAAACCAAGTTGTCCTGAGTGGATTTATCCTTGGTAAGGATCAAGGACAAGCTTAATAACCTTTGGAAGGTTGGAGGTGTTGGACCATTGGATGGTGCCAAGTGCTAACCCATAAAAGAAGCCAAGGAAATTCCTCATTAACACCAAACCCTCTGCATCATAGTGGTATTAGAGCTATACCAAGGATGGAATAGTGTATGTTAGACTCAAAATTTGGAGGAGAGGCTGATACAATGCCTCCTAAGGAAATGAACCCAGAGGCCATTAATAAGATAGTAGAGGAGTTGCTTGAAGAGAAACTCAAAGAGACCGAACAGACCAAGGGAAAGGACAAAACTTGTGATGATGAATTAGAAGAGGAGAATGAAGACTAGGAGGCCATCCCTTAGAATATGGCACCTAATCAAAAGATTTTCTTGGATCCTTTGAAATCAGTAAACATGGACAATGTGGAAATTTTACCTATTTATAGTAGTAGCTTGAATGGAGAAGAGGTGCTTGAATGGAGAAGAGGTGCTTGAATGGATAAAAGCACTCAATAACCACTTTGAGTACAAAGAAGTTCCTAAGGAGAAAAGAGTGAGTTTGGAAAAGTCTGGACTCAAGGGGTCTGCCTTGTTGTGGTGGAGAGTGTTGCAATAAGAAAGGTTGAATATAGGGAAGAAGAAGATATCCTCGTGGAAGACGATGAAGAAGAAAATCAAAGATCAATTCCTACCAATAGACTATGAGGTTCAGATGTACAAGAAGCTGCAAAATCTCAGACAGAGGGAGTTGGATGTGAATGCATATACTAAATAATTTCACAAACTAAGTCTTAGGTCAAAGAAGCATGAAGAAGAGGCGGAGAAGGTAGCTAGATACCTGAATGGGTTAAGGCAAAACATTCAAAATAAGATCGGCATCATAGCTTCGGACAATATGTACAAATGTTTCCAATTTGCATTGAGAGTGGAAGATAAGATAAGGTGAAGAGGAGAGAAAATAAATAGAGGAAGGGGAGGTAGGAATTTCAGAGGTAGAGGTGGCTATGGAGGAAGAAATACTCCTTTTAAAAATGGTGACTCTAACTAGCAAGATTCCAATGGAGAGTTGAACAATAAGAATGGAGGCTTTAGAGGAGGAAGAAGACCTTTTGGAGGCAAGGAAGTCAAGGTAGAGGTTCTGGTGTTTTCACTGGCTAGTGTTACAATTGCAATCAAGTGGGTTACACCATGAGTAGATGCCCAGAGAAAGCTTCTAGTTCACATGGACCAGAAAGAAGGAATCAACTTGTTCAAGAGGATGATGGACAAAGTGTCAATTCACCCATGCGAAATGCAGGTCCCACCTTGTATGCAGAAAGCCTCATGCTAAGGAGGACATTATTGAAGGTACCCCAATGCAAGGAGCCACCACAAATAAATTCACTCTTCAAGACTACTTGTAAGTCTCATGGTAAGGTTTGTAAGGTGATTGTAGATTCTGGATCCACTGAGAATATTGTTTCCTTGGAAATGGTAGAGAAGTTAAAATTGAAAAGGTTGCCACATGTGAGTCCTTATAGGGTGTCTTGGCTTAACAAGGGATAACATGTAGTGGTAGATGAACAAACTTGGGTGGATTTTGAGCTAGGAGACTATAAGGATAGGATCTTATGTGAGATCCTTCCTATGGATGCTTGTCACTTGTTATTAGGCCGCCCTTGGCAGTATGATGTCAAAGCCCAACATGATGGGGAAAAGAATATGTATGTCATCTCGAAGAATGGTAAGTAGTTTAGGATGTAACCCTTACCTGATCAAGGGGAAGAGAAGACTGTTAGTCCAAGTGTCATGATGATTAGTGGGAAAGAGTTTTTAGATGTCCTTAAGCAAGAGGAGACCCAAGGCTATGCTTTAGTCTTATACCCAAAGGATAAACCTCAACAAGAGAATGGTGAAAAGAGAGAGGTTCCTAGTGAAGTAAAAGCCATGTTGGATAGATATGAAGGAGTTGTAGCCAAATACATGCTTGATAACTTGCCTCCAATCAAAAAAATCAGTCATCAAATTGATTTGATCTTTGGTGTAACCTTACCCAACAAAGCTGCCTACAAGATGACTCCCAAACAAAATGAGGAGATATCAAGATAAGTGCAAGAACTATTGGACAAGGGGTTGATTAGGAAGAGTTTACACCCATGTGATGTACCTAATGTGTTGGCACCAAAAAAAGATGTAACATGGAGAATTTGCACTGGTTCTAGAGCCATTAACAAGATCACAATTAGGTACCGGTTTCCTATGCCTAGGATTGAAGACCTAATGGACTATCTTGGGGGACCTAGCTACTTTTCAAAGATTGATTTGAAATTAGGTTACCATCATATCAGAATCAGACTTGGTGATGAGTGGAAGACTGCCTTTAAGACAAATGAGGGTTTATATGAATGGTTGGTGATGCCCTTTGGGCTCACAAATGCACCTAGTACCTTTCTGCATCTCATGAATGAGGTATTGGTTGACTTTATTGGAAAATTTGTTATTGTTTATCTTGATGACATATTGGTGTTTAGCAAGTCCAAGGAAGAGCATTTGAAGCATTTGGATCAGGTTTTGAGGAAGCTTCATGAGGAGAACCTGGTAATCAACCTTGAGAAGTGAGAATTCATGAAAAATGAGTTGGTGTATCTAGGCTTTGTGGTTTCTAAGGGATGTTTAAAAATGGATCCTTCAAAGGTTGAGGCTATTTTCAATTGTCTTACACCTAGGACAATAGGGTATGTTAGGAGTTTTCATGGATTGGCTTCTTTTTATAGAAAATTCATCAGGGGTTTTAGTCATATTTGTGCTCCAATTCTTAACACTATAAAGGGAGGAATCAAATGCAAGTTTGAATGGATTGAGAGGGAATCCCAAAGCTTTCATATTTTGAAGAGGAAGGTTGCAAAACTTCCTACCTTGAGGCTTCCTATTTTTGATCAACTTTTTACAGTTGAATGTGATGCAAGCAAGCATGCAATAGGTGCAGTTATTAGTCAAAAAGGGCATTCAGTGGCATTCTTTTCAGAGAAGTTGAATGAGGCTAAGAAAAGGTACTCAACCTATGATTTGGAGCTCTATTATATGGTACAAGAACTTAAAAAGTGGTGCCATTACCTTCTTCCAAAAGAGCTCATTGTTTGCATTGACAACCATGCATTGAGTTTTCCTAATAGAAAGGAGAAGTTTAATCAAAGGCATATCAAGTGGGTTGAACAAATATAACCTTACACTTTTACTATCAAGCATAAGAAGGGTGTGTCTAATAAGGTTGCAGATACCTTGAATAGGAGAGTACTCACTATCCAAGAGATCTAATGTCAAAGTGTTGGTGTTGATTCTCTTAAACTCATGTATAAGGAGGATAAAGATTTTAAGGATGCTTATGATCTATGTACTAAGTTGTCTGATTCCTTTCATGTTGAGTTCCCTGATTTCATGTTGTTGGATGGATTGCTCTTTAAGGGGAATCAACTATGTATTCCTCAATGCTCTATGAGGGACAATATCATTAGGGAAAAGCACAATGGCAGCCTTGGCAGTTATTTTGGTTTGGATAAAACTTTGGAGCGGGTATGAAGGTTTTACTTTTGGCCTAAGATGCAAGCAGAGGTAAGAAATTTTTTGGAGCATTGTCCCATTTGTCAAAGGGCAAAAGGAGTTTCTACTAATGTTGGGTTGTATCAACCTTTACCGGTTCCTACTAGGCCTTGGGAAAGCCTTAGTATGGATTTTTTACTTGGTTTGCCCAAAACTTCTAGGGGGTTTGATAGTGTCTTTGTAATTGTTGATAGGTTCAGCAAAATGGCTCATTTTGTGCCATGTAAATGCACAAATAATGCATCTCATATTGCAGGTTTCTTCTTCAAAGAAGTTGTAAGGATACATGGTCTACCTCTCAATATTGTCACTGATAGAGACTCCAAGTTTGTGGGACATTTTTGGAGGAATCTCTGGAAAAAATTAGGCACCAATCTGTCATTTTCTTCAGCATACCATCCCCAGACTGATGGCCAAACTGAGGTGGTTAATATATTTCTTGGCAATCTTCTTAGATGTCTTACTAAGAATCATGGACAATGTTGGGATTTGGTGATTGGACAAGTTGAATATGCATATAATAATTTAGTTAATAGAAGTACGGGGAGAATCCCATTTGAAGTTGTGTATGACTTACATCCTAGAGGGATACTTGAACCTAGAGACCTTGGAGGTATGGAAAGGAGTGCTCAGGGAGAGGACTTTTCCATCACTATGAAGGAGATCCATGATCAAGTCAAGACTTCACTTCACAAAAGTGTAGAAAAATACAAACTCAGAGCAGATGTTAAGAGAAGGGATGTTCAGTTTCAGGTAAGAGATTTGGTAATGGCCTACTTAAGGAAGGAAATGTTTCCCAAGGGCCAACCCTCTAAGTTGCTCATGAAGAAGATAGGACCTCTACGGGTGGTTCATAAATTCGGTAACAATGCTTATGAGGTTGAACTTCCACCAGATTTGGGGATCTCTCCTATTTTTAATGTATGTGATTTGATAGTCTTCAAGGGTCCTTTACCTGATGCAACACCTGGTTCATCTCTTGTGGAAGAGGATGTAGATTGGGTGAAGAATTTTACATTGAGAAAACCATTGGGGTTGGAGAGTATCCTTGATTCCAAAGTGATTAAAAAAACCAGAAGAGGGGTCTGCAAGGACTACTTGGTCAAGTGGAAGGACCTCCCTGAGTCTGAAGCAACTTGGATGTCTGAAAGTGATATCATAAAGCATGGCACCTCAGTCACCCGGTTGGCAACTCAAGGGACTTGAGTTCTCTTATCCAAGGGAGTATGGTGTAGGGGCACTCAAGGGTGTGCTAGCATCTCTCCAAAAAGTGTTTGAATGCAAGATGATGTGTTTCCTTGAAGGTTTCTTGTGTAGGTCCTAAATGGATGTGGTAATGCTACCAATGCTATGTAATAAGCCCTAAGGCTCCAAGGTGTGTACTTGATGAAAAAGCCTTGTATGGGAATTTTATTTATGTTTTTTGTGTCTAGGGGTCCTAGAGATGTTGTGTGTCCACCTTCTAAGCTTTGGTATGAAGGCAAGTGTGTGATGTAATAATTTGTCAAAAGTTGTTATGTTGTCATAGGCAATTTTGCAAATATTTGAGTTGTGGTTGCCCAACGGCTAGTAAGTTGCATCTATACATTGGGAGGTGGTTCGAAGGATTCCTTGGCCTTATTTAAGCCCGAGGAATGGTTCCCAAAGGTTAGATTGAGACTTTGAATGAAATTCATGCTTCCTACAATTTTGAAACTGTCATTTTTACTGCATTTTCTTGTGTACTTGGCTTTGGTATGGATTTGTACGGACTTCTCGAAGGGATAATGTATTGAATCAGTTTTTGAAGAGAATCAAATTTCATTTGATCTAGGTTTGAGGTCTTGAATCTCTATGGTTGAGGAATAATTGAATTTTCTTTCTCGCTACCTGGTAGAAACCCAAAAAATCAGGGTTTGGATGCAAAAGGAGCCACCATTCAACATTACTCAATGGGAATGGTCTGAAACCTTGGGGAATGTTGGATTACCTTGTATACTAGATGATTTTTTTGTTTTGGGAAGCATAAGATCTCACATTGCACTTTTGGAGTGATGCCCTAGACTTGACATTACCCATGTGGTAAGTCTGTGCAGCGAAGGATTGATGATATCCTTGGAGAAGTGGACAAAGCGGTGGTCAAAAATTGCATGGAGAGGACCCTTAGAAATGTGTAGACCCTCTCTAAAATCCATAACTTCATTCCCAATTGATTGGTGAAGGTTTTGAGACCTAAAACCCCTATATCGACTAATTAGGCTAAAATAGGCACAATAGGGTTTGAACACTTGCACTCAAAACCCAGATGAAAAAGTTTGAAATCATTTAGAGGGTCCAAAAGGGTATTTTAAATTAATTTTTTTCAAGGGGTTGTTCAGATATTTTGGTAGATAAGGTAGAAAACATCCAAACCAAGGCCTAATTGGTTGTAGCCCTATTTCCTAGATCACTAAGAACAAAATGCACAAAAGCCTTGTAAACATAGACCAAAGAGGTCTACGTCAATTAAAATACCTTGTAAAACATGTTAAAACACCCACACATGACGTATTCCACCATTTGAGTAAAAGGTCATGTTGGCAAGGGGCTTAGGGTTGTGAGATGTCTTGGTTTAGGGGTTGAGTACATAAGAGTAGGAGACTCCTTGTGAAACCAAGTTGTCCTGAGTGGATTGATCAAGGAAAATCTTAAGAACCTTTGGAAGGTTGGAGGTGTTGGACCATTGGATGGTGCCACGTGGTAACCCACAAAAGAAGCCAAGGAAATTGCTCATAAACACTAAACCCTCTGCATCAGTATCTAATGGTGAAAACCTATTTGAGGCTCCTAAGGATGATAGACTTCACACTCTTCCTAAAAATTATTAGGAAAGATCTCCAATTTTGATTGAGCCAACTCAATCAATAAATATCGACACTGAAGCAGCAATAAGAACCACACATCTAGTGGAATCACTAACGGAAAAAGAAAGACTTGACTTTGTCAAATTCTTCAAAGAGAAGAAAATCAACTTTGCTTGGTCTTATGTAGATATGCTAGGTGTAGATCCGGATCTCATCATGCATCACTTGTCAATTGCTCCTAGAGATAAACCTGTCAAATAGAAACTGAGAAAGATGAAACCACATGTCGCCATATTGGTTAAAGCAGAGTTGAAGAAGTTACTAGATGTCAGTTTCTTTAGACCTAGAGATTATGTCGAATGGATCTATAACACTGTGTTGGTAACTAAACTAGACAAAAGCATCAGGATTTGTACAGACTTCAAAGACCTCAACAAGGCCTATCTGAAAGATGGTTTTCCTCTACCAGGCATCGATATAATTATGGATCTCATGACAAGGCACGCGATGCTATCACTCATGGACAGTTTTTCAGACTACAACCAAATAAAGATAGCTCCAGAGGATCAGGATAAAATGACATTCACATGTCCATGGGGTACATAATGTTGGAACATCATGCCTTTTGGTTTGAATAATGTTGGTGCAACCTATCAAAGAGAAATGAGAACAATCTTCCATGACATGATGCATACTTTTATGGAGGATTATTTAGATGACTTGCTAGCCAAATCATTCACAAGAGCAGAACACCCAGACATTTTTGATAAAATATTTTAAAGAATAAAGCAATTCAATGTCAAATTAAACCCTAAAAAGTGTGTTTTCGGGGTCACATCCGAAAAACTCTTGGGCTACATTGTATCAGAAAAGGGCATCGAAGTGGATCCCGCAAAGGTTCAGGCAATCATGGAAATGCCACCTCCAAAGAACATTAGTCATCTACAATCTCTTCAAGATAGGCTACAATCTATCAGAAGGTTCATTGCTCAATTGGCAGCAAATGTCTCCCATTCAACCATCTGCTTCATTAAAATGTACCTTTCAGATGGGAGGACAAGTGTGCAGAATCATTCCATCAGCTGAAGCAATATCTCATGAATGTAGTTGTTTTAGTACCACCAATAGCAGGAAAGCCCCTTATTCTCTACATATCAGCACTGAAAGTATCACTGGGGGCATTACTAGCATAGGAAGACTTAGAAAGAAAGGACAAAGCCATTTATTACATTATCTATGAACTCAATTATACTTTCATCAAAAAAGCTTGTTTAGTTGTAGTGTTCGCTTCCCAAAAGTGGCGACACTATATGTTAGCTCATACTATCAAACTAGTGGCAAAGATTGACCCACTAAAATACTTACTCAACAAAGTTGCTCTCACAGGGAAGTTAGCAAAATGGGTCATGATCCTAAGCGAGTTCGACATTCAATAGACACAATAGAGGGCTATCAAAGGACAATCAATAGTACATCAACTAGTAGAAGAACCACTACCAGACAAACACCAACTACGGGTGGAATTCCCATATACAAATGTGCTCATTGTTACATCAAAGCAATGGAACCTATACTTTGATGGATCCTATACACAACATGGATCAAGTGTCGACATCTTGTTCATCACTCCAGAAGGACACACAATTCTGAGATCCTATAGATTGATGTTCCCATGCACCAATAATATCACTGAGTATGAAGGTCTCATGACAGGTATCAAAGTAGTTGTGGAATGGAAAATCATAGAATTGAGAGTCTATGGGGACTCTCAATTAGTTATCAATCATATCAATGATGACTATCAAACGAAAGATGATAAGCTAATATCGTACAAATGCATGGTGGATGATTTTCAGAAATACTTTGTACACATTATATTTTAGAAGATTCCAAGGCTAGACAACAGAGTTGCTGATGCAATGTCCACCATTGCCTCACTTCTACAAATTCCAGACAAACAAAATCATTATGAATTCCTGGTGGAGCAATTTTTTTCCCTGGCCTATGATAATTCAGAATCCTAAGTCTTTTGTGCCCTAAACGATTATGATTCCCCCTATATGGGAAGATCTATGACTACCTCAAAGACAATACCCTCCCACCAAACCTATCTCGTAACAAAAAATGAATCTTTATATGACAAGTTTCTGACTATACCTTAACCACTGATACACTTTATCATTGAGGTCTTGATGGTACTCTTCTTCGATGCCTCAATCGTAATGAATCCAACTCCACCTTACATGAGCTTCACAAAGGTATTTTTGGCATGCATTCGAGTGGTCCTACTCTTGCCAAGAAATTACTAAGGATGGGATATTATTGAAGGACAATGGAGAAATAGTCCTATAAACTTGCTAGGAAATTCCCTAAGTACCAAATTCATGGTAACCTCATACATGCACCAGCGCAACAGTTGCAACCATTCACTACATCACGACCTTTCTGCCAATGGGGACTCGACCTAGTAAGAAAAAATTATCCTTCCTCATCAAATGGGCACAAGTTCATCATCACAACCACTGAGTAGTTTGCAAAGTGGATTGAGGCAGTTCTATTGACTACAGTGACCAACAAACAGATAGTTTCCTTCATTCTGAACTACCTCTTCAGTCGATACAACATTTCTAGTTCCATTATCATAGATAATGGAAGACCTTTCAAGAATCAAGATGTGCAAGAACTATGGGAATGATTCCATATCCAACATCATTTCTTGACACCATATTATCCACGAGGGAATGGACAAGCAGAGGCCTCAAACAAAACCATCTTGAAAATCCTCAAGAAGACAGTGAACAATGCTGGTAAAGATTGGCATGTCCAACTCAATCTTGCACTTTGGGCCTACAGAACAAGTATCTGCACAGCTACAAGGTCTACACCATACTCATTGGTGTGTGGATCAGAATCTAACCTACTTATTGAGGTAGATATTTCATCACTTCGGGTGTCGTTAAAAGGCCTCATTCCAGATGAGGAGTATTGAGTAAACAAGTTGCAAGAGCTAGAGTCGATAGATAAATGTCGATAACATGCCTTTGATCATCTCAAGGCATATCAACAAAGATTGTGTAGAAGCTACAATCACAAAGCCATACCAAGGGCTTTCAAAATTGGTGATCTGGTACTAAAGGAAAATCCTCATAATCAACAAGATCGAAGAAAGAAAGGGAAATTTGAACCCAATTGGACCCTTTGTTATCATATCAACTTATGGATCAAGAGCATATCAGTTATCAACTTCAAAAGGGGACGTGCTTGATGAGACAACCAACAACATCCATCTGAAGAAATTCTGCACTTGAGTTGTCCAATGCACGGATCAAGCAAAAAAATAAAAAAAAAGTGTCAAAAAAATTGTCGCTAGGGTGAAAACATGGCAAATAGTTGCTCTGTGGCACAAAAAAATCAAAATATCAAGAAAAATACAAAAAAATGAAAAACAAATCAAAAAGTGCAATAAAAACAAATGGTGAAAACCTAGCAACATGTGTTATTTTTGATAGAGTGACTCCTCTATTCATCGGTATTCGCATCATACCTTTGGCTCCATTTGATCTAAACCCATAGCCATCGTAGAACACTTATGAACGCAACATTATCCTGGACATACTTAGCATAGCTATTATCCTTAATTATCTGAATCATATCCCACCATGGCTTGGTGATCAGTGTACATATTCATATCGAAATAGTATTAGCAGCAAGGGGCAAGATCCTAACCTCACTAGGGGCATTTTTATGTGAGGGTTTTAGACACCATACCAAACACGTAGCAAGACAACAAGGATCAGAGAAACCAACAGTGAACATAGCAACATTAAGAGTGCAACCAACAAGGGTAGACATCAAGGACTTGAACTAATTTCCATTGAACAAAAGATCTATTTGCAAGATGTTTTACTTGACAAGAATACATTTCAGATAGCATACATGCTTACTTATGGTTGTTGAGTTTTGCTTATCATATCTCCTCAATGACTCAAGGATGTCTCATGTGATGAATAAATGATGAACAGTTAGTACCAAACTGGTACTGAGAGGGGGGGTGAATCAGTACATGCAAAAACACTTTTCCTAAACTGGTTTGACTGCAAACATTGCACTTTGACTGACAAACACTAACACCAATCTAAACCAGATTACTACCAGTAGAACATAGTAAGAATGTCAAAGACTTAAACCGGTAACCCTTATCTTTCCATACAATCTAATACCTCATTTCCACTTCACCCTTATGCATAAACGAGTAATCTATCATCAGAAATATAATGACTGCTAGTTCAACATATTTTACCAGTTTGACATAAAGCACTAAACCATCACATGAAAGGCATCACACATGACACACTGATTTTTCACGTGGAAACCCAACTGGGAAAAACTATGGTGGGGATGAATACCCACAAGTTGTTCTTGAACTCTTTTGAAGTCCGCTCTGTTAGGAGCCTAGTCCGGTTAGAGACTTTTACAATAGGTTCTACTAGGAACCGATCTTGCTAGGGATCACCCGATTAAGGGATGGCTAAATACCCGGTTAAAGGTTAGAACCCTGTTAAAGGTTACCTCACAAGAGGATTTGAAGAACTCATTGAATTGAGTCACCCTGTTAAAGGATTTACATAAAAGTCTATTAAAGCTACTTGGTTAAGGGATTTTACAACTGTTGAAATGGTTAGAAGTCAACATGTAATACACTGATCTGATAACAACACTCAATGCCAAGGCAGATCCACTTAAGCTCATTTTCTTATGCAATCACACTCTATGGGTATCAATACACTTCTCCGGTCTGGCAAGAATCAAGTATCGCTCACTAGGATACACACATACCATTTCCCAACAAATTCAAAATGAAAAACATCATCAACCTTATAGGAAACAAATAGGTCGATAGCATAAACCCTAGACCCTGAACATTTAGGTTTTACAATCTAGTCGGTTCAATCCTGGTCGTTAATCACACTGCATCAAATACAAAAGTCTTGAACAAATCTCAAGACGTTCTCCAATGTTCATTCTTTGCCACTTCAGGAAGCTGATAACTCATCACGCACTCTCCATCATTTACAGAGACTTCACACATTCCCCAGGTAGATAGGATTACTCTCCATGCAAGATCCTCAGGGAAATCCTTCACGCGCACAAGGTTGACGTGGCAACACTATCTAGTCTTCATACAATGCTAACTCATCAAAAGTTTTCATCGGTTGAATCGCACAAGCTTGGAATGCATCAACCGAAAACCTTGAAGCTGAGACTACCAAACAGTAATCATGCCAAATGACCAACAATACAAGATTTCCACTTACCGGTTCTCATACCAACATGTCGGTTCTCCTTGAACAAACATACCACTTCACTTATTCACAAATACCGGTTTACATCATCATACCGGTTCTCTTGCCAGTTTGCTTACTACACCATACCGGTTCATACTTCAGCACATTGACATCAATGACAACATACAATATCATCATGTCATCATGCTCTGCACACATGCCAACAATCTCCCCCTTTGGCATTGATTGCAATATACAAAGATATCTTTCTGCTTCTGCTTCACATCTTCTCCCCAATTCTGCAGATATCTTCTCTACTTCACATCTTCTCCCCCTTTTACAACAATGCCAAAGTGGAGGCATACACATCTATGTTCCACTATGTTGCTCCCCCTAAGGAGTAGCATCCTTCAACACACCAATCCTGAAAAAGATATATCAATGTAAGTCCTGACTAATGTGGAGCACACACCTTTAGTTCACCTCTTAAAGGGGCAGCACCCCTAATTCACCTCTCAAATAGGTAAAGGCAGCCTTTGGTAGAGGCTTGGTGAATATGTCTGCTAACTGCTCCTTACTGGAAACATGTTCTAATACAACTTCTTTGTTCTGAACCTTTTCCCTCAAGAAATGATACTTGAGCTCGAAGTGCTTGGTTCTAGCATGTAAAACCGGATTCTTGGAGATGTTAATTGCACTTGTGTTGTCACAAAATATACTTACCGGTTCAGATACAGGAACTTTGAAGCCATTTAATACATGATTCATCCAAATTGTTTGGGTACAGTTCATAAATGCTGCAACATACTTCACTTCTGCTATAGACTAAGAGATACAACTCTACTTCTTACTCATTTATGAGACTAGTCTACCACCAAGAAAGAATGCACCACTGGTTGTGCTCTTCCGGTCATCCACATTACCAGCCCAGTCAGCATCTGTAAACACTTTCAGGTTGAAATCATTACTGTATGGATACCATAATCCATAGTCAATAGTTCCCTTCAGATATCTCAGAATCTGCTTGACTGCTAGCAAGTGGGATTCTCTTGGGCTTTTTTGGAACCATGCAGTAATGCCCATTGCATGTGCAATGTCCGGTCTGCTATGTACTACATAGTGTAGTTTACCAATCATTGATTGGTATTCCTTCTCATTTACCAACCTTGAATCATTCTCTTTTGATAATTTACAACCGGTCACCATCGGTGTACCAACCGGTTTGCTGTCTTCCATGCCAAAAGTCTTCAACACCTCTTTGACATACTTGGACTAAGTGATAAAGATTCCATCTTTCATTTGTTGAATCTATATTCCAATGAAGAACTTAATCTCCCCTATAAGTGACATCTCAAATTCCTTTTTCATCTCATCTGCAAAATCATGACTCATCTTGTCATCTCCCCCAAAAATTATGTCATCAACAAATACCTCACAGATTAGAATCTGATCTTCTTCTAACTTCAGATAGATATTGTTATCTTCACTTGTTCTCTCAAATCCAATCTTCACAAGATGGGAGTGCAAGCGTTCATACCATGCTCTATGTGCTTGCTTTAGTCCATACAAGGCTTTATGTAGCCTGCACACCATGTCACTGTCTTCTGATAGGGCAAACCCATATGGTTGCTCTATATACACCTCCTCTTCTAGTATTCCATTCAGGAATGTAGATTTTACATCCATTTGATATACTTTGAATCCGTTGAATGTTGCATATGCAAGAAGCATATGAACGCCTTCCAATCTGGCTACTGGAGCAAAGGTTTCTCCATAGTCTTCTCCTTCTTCTTGAGCATATCCTTTGCACACCAGTCTGACTTTCTTTCTTACCACTATGCCATCTTCATTCAGCTTATTTCTGAAAACCCATTTGGTGCCTATGACATTTTTATGCTCAAGTCTGGGTACCAAAGACCATGTACCATTCTTTTCTATCTGGTCAAGTTCCTCTTCCATTGCCTTGATCTAGTCTTCATCTTTATGTTCCTCTTTGAATGTTTTAGGCTCAAATTCAGAGATCATGCAAGAGTTTTCTCTGACCTTTCTTCTTGTAATAATTCCTACATCCTTGTCTCCTTTGATCTACTTTGGATCATGATTCAACTTTACATACCTAGGAATGATCTTAGTTGTTTCCTCTTTCTTTTGTTGTTCATCCTCATCTTCATCAGCATCAACATCTACCAGTGTAGGAGCACTGTTACTTGTGCTAGGCTGTTTTGCAACCGGTTCCTAGAAGGTTACTACCGGTTCATCTCCTACTTGCTCACTATCGATTTCCTCAGGTTCCTCAGAGGTTTCATCAACTCTAACATTGATGCTTTCAACAATTCTCTGAGTCCTATTGTTGAAACATTTGAGAGCTTTGCTCTTTGTGGAATACCCTAGGAATATTCCCTCATCACATTTAGCATCAAACTTGCTCTGATGTTCACTCCTCTTGATATAACATTTGCTACCAAACACTCTAAAGTAGGTTACCACTAGTGTCTTACCGGTCCAATACTCATAAGGTGTTTTATCCTTACCCTTTTTGATGAGTACCCGGTTCATTGTGTAGACTGTAGTGCTCACCACTTCTCTCCAAAAGGTGTGAGCAACTTTTCCTTGGATCAGCATTGTTCTGGCTGCTTCAACTATAGTCTGGTTGTTTCTCTCTACTAGCCCATTCTGTTGTGGAGTCCGGGGGGCAGACAGTTGCCTCTTGATGTCGTCCTCTTCACAATACTTGTTGAATTGACCGAAAGTGAATTCTCCTCCTTGCTCAGTTCTTAGGCACTTGATCCTCTTACCACTTTCTTTTTCAACTAGTTCTCTAAAGGCTTTGAAATTTCCAAAGGCTTCAGACTTGTCCTTCAAGAATGTGACCGACATCATTCTTGATCAATCATTAGTAAGAATCATAAAATACCTATCTCCCTGCACACTCCTAGTATTCATAGGACCACACAAATCAGTATGCACAAGATCAAGTAAATTGTCTGCAGTGAAAGATTTACCTTTGAAGGTTGAGGAAGACATTTTCCCTAGTTGACACTCTCTGCACAAAGGATTCTCCGGTTTGCTCAGCATAGGAAATCCTCTAACTGCCTTGATCTTACTAGCCTTCACAATATTATCAAAGTTTACATGGTAAAGTCTCCTATGCCATATCCAGCTATCATCAAACTTATCCATTAGACATGTACTGACATTAGCATTCAACTAAAATAGGTTACCTTTGGTTTGCATACCGGTAGCCATCAGTTCACCACTCTTACCTTTTATTTTACACACTCCATCTCTGAATTCCAGAGTGAGTCCATTATCATTCAGCTAGGCAACACTTAAAAGGTTGTGTCTGAGACCTTCTACCCAATACACATTGTCAGCACTTCTTTTTCCATTCAGAGAGATGGACCCTCTACCTTTTACCATACATGGTGCATCATTACCAAAATGAACCACACCACCATCATACTCTTCCAGAGATAGAAACTTACTCCGGTCACCAATCATATGGTGAGAAAAACCACTGTCAATAATCCACTCATTGGAATTATAAAAGTGGGAGACAAGAGCCTTCTTGTCTGATGCATCTTCCTTAACTTCTCTAAACATAATCTCTTCACTATCTTCATCTTCTGATTCCTCATTAGTGACACCTTCATCAACCACTACAAAACAGTTTCTCCGGTTTCCTCCTTTGAACTTCTTGAACCTTTCCGGTTTGTCCTTATTATCACCATTAGGAGAGTTTACAACAATGTGTCCTATCCTATTGCAAGAAAAACATTTCAAAGGAATCTTACCTCTATATTTACCGGTTCCCTTAGGAAGTCTCTTGGAAAGAAGAGCTTCAAATTCCATCAGGATCTCCTCATCATCCATTTCTCTACTTTGTCTTGGTTCACCACTGGTACTAGCTTGTTTGCCCTTTCTAGATGGTGTAGCAGATGCTTTAAAGGTTGATTCAGTCTTCTGAATACTACCATCATAATTATTTATCTCATAAGCTGTCAACTTAGCAATGATGGAGTCTGGGGATACCTTTGTCTTGTCTATAGACCTCAGCTCCTGAATAGCAGCAACCCGTATTGCATAGACCGGTAATAAGGATCTCAAGACTTTGCTAACAATAGTGGAATCATCTATTATACCACCTGCACTCTTGATGTCTCCAACAATGGTTTTGATTCTTATTCCATATTGTTGAATGGTCTCTCCTTCAACCATCCGCATGTCTTCAAACTTTCCCCTAAGTCTCTCTTCCTTAGCTTGTTTCACATGCTCATCACCGCCATAGATATTCTCAAGAGCATCCCATACTTCTTTGGGATTGTCTTTATCCTGAACATCAATAAACTCAATGTCAGATAGACTACTGATTAGGGCTTCCATGACTTGCCCATTCTCTTGAATCTCTCTCTTTTGATCATCGGTGAGAGTATCGGTAGGGATAACATAAGCATCTTCAACATAGCTCCAGTGTTGAGCACCCATGCTTTAGATGTATATCTTCATTCTGTCCTTCCATATTTTAAAGTTGTCTCTGTTGAACTTTGGACCTTCCCTCTTCATCATTAGACTAGGATCTTTTCCTCAAGCGGTTAAGCTTACAACACAGAGGACCTGAAAGATGCTCTGATACCAATTGACGAATAAATGATGAACAGTTAGTACCAAACCGGTACTGAGAGGGGGAGGGGTGAATCAATACAGGCAAAAACACTTTTCCTGAACCGGTTTGACTGCAAACACTGCACTTTGACTAACAATCACTAACACCGGTCTAAACCAGATTACTATTGGTAAAACATAGTAAGAATGTCAAAGACTTAAACTAGTAACCCTTATCTTTCCATACAATCTAATACCTCATTTCCACTTCACCCTTATGCATAAATGAGTAATCTATCATCAGAAATATAATGACTGCTAGTTCAACATATTTTACCAGTTTGACATAAAGCACTAAACCATCACATGAAAGGCATCATAACTGACACACTGATTTTTCACGTGGAAACCCAACTGGGAAAAACCACGGTGGGGATGAATACCCACAAGTTGTTCTTGAACTCTTTTGAAATCTGCTCTGTTAGGAGCCTAGTCCGGTTAGAGACTTTTACAATAGGTTCTGCTAGGAACCGATCCTGCTAGGGATCACCCGGTTAAGGGATGGCTAAATACTCGGTTAAAGGTTAGAACCCTATTAAAGGTTACCTCACAAGAGGATTTAAAGAACTCATTGAATTGAGTCACCCTGTTAAAGGATTTACACAAAAGCCTGTTAAAGCTACCCGGTTAATGGATTTTCCAACTATTGAAATGGTTAGAAGTCAACAGGTAATACACTGATTTGATAACAACACTCAATGCCAAGGCAAATCCACTTAAGCTCCTTTTCTTCTGTAATCACTCTCTGTAGGTATCAACACACTTCTTCGGTCTGGCAAGAATCAAGTATCGCTCACTGGGATACACGCATACCATTTTCCAACAACTTCAAAATGAAAAACATCATGACCTTATAGGAAACAGATAGGTCGGTAGCATAAATCCTAAACCCTAAACATTTAGGTTTTACAATCTAGTCAGTTCAATCCTGACCATTAATCGAACTGCATCGAATACAACAGTCTTGAACAAATCTCAAGACGTTCTCCAACGTTCATTCTTTGTCGCTTCAGGAAGCTGATAACTCATCACGTGCTCTCCACCACACATTCCCGAGGTAGATAGGATCATTCTCCATGCAAGATCCTCAGGGAAATCCTTCACGCGCACAAGGCTGACATGGCAACACTATCTGGTCTTCATACAATACTAACTCATCACAAGATGTCATTGGTTGAATCTCACAAACTTGGAATGCATCAACCGGAAACCCTGAAGCTGAGACTACAAACCAATAATCATGCCAAATGACCAACAATACAAGACTTCCATTTACCGGTTCTCATACCAACATGCCAGTTCACCTTGAACAAACATACCGCTTCACTTATTCACAAATACTGGTTTACATTATCATACCGGTTCTCTTGCCACTTTGTCGGTTTACATCATCATGCCAATTCTCTTGCCAGTTTGCTTACTACACCATACCGGTTCATACTTCAACACATTGACATCAATGACAACATACAATATCATCATGTCATCATGCTCTGCACACATGCTAACATCATGGACTAGAGAAGCAAGGAAGGAATGTGATGTTTTATTTGTCTATTGTTTGGGAGTGAAGCTTTCTACTATGCAAATTTGTCTTATGATGTGATCGGGCAACATATCACTGAAGACATTCTGGATTTGTATAGGACAAAGGTTAACTCTTGTCTTTTTTACACAAGAAACACTCAGGTCATCTTGGTTCAATTATACCTTGACACTTGTGTCATCTTTCAATATCAAAATCCATGTAAGTTATACTCGGGTCGTTATGGTTCAATAATACCATGACGCTTGTATCAACTTTCAACAAACCAAGGCTCGATGATTAAAAAATAGGGAAGCACTGGAAATTTGATAAAAAATAGATGACAACATTGAGAACGAGAATGCATATCATATTCAGGTTCTGTTTAGATTGCATTATCACTATCATGTTAATCTGTATTTAGTTGCATTATCATATCATGGCATTTAGTTGCATACCGTCATCATCATCTAGTCACATTCATCATTGCATCCATCACATGCATATCTATCACATCATCATGGAATCTTTCTTCACTTTCATATCTTCATCATTCATCCAACTCCCATCTATCATGTCTTATACATGATGTATCTTTCTTGAAACCAAACATTTTAATAAGGTCTTATACATGATATATCATTCATGAAACTAGACGTTTTGATCATCTTTGTCTTATATAGGAGGTTTCATTCCTTAAACTAGACTTGATCTCATTCTTATCAATCTGATCAATTATATCAATCTTTTTCATCTGATCCATTCTATCATGTCTTATACAAGATGCATCTTTCCTAAAACCATACGTTTTGATCAAGTCTTATACAAGATATATCATTCTTGAACCCAAACGTTTTGATCATCTTTGTCTTATACAAGAGGTGTCATTCCTGAAACCAAACTTGATCTCAATAGTATCAATTCTATCAATCCTTTCATCTGATCCATTCTATCATGTCTTATATGGGATGTATCTTTCCTGAAACCAGACATTTTGATCAAGTCTTATACAGGATATATCATTCCTAAAACCAGACGTTTTGATCATCTTTGTCTTATACAGGGGGTGTCATTCCTGAAACTAGACTTGATCTCATTCTTATCAATCTGATCAATCTTATCAAACCCATGCATGTCATCAACTATCCACTCTTATATCTTTCAAATAACATTCTTCTTCTTTCGAGAGACCATTCATACCTTTATTGCACGAACGATCTCCCGAGGGGGCATTATCATATCGAATCTCCATATCAATTTCATATCAGTATCATATCGACACCAACTTCATATCGACTTTTCATATATCAAATCAATTCTTCATATTTGGGGCATCATATCGACAATTTTGATGACAACATCATATCAAGAATTTTTCTTTGAATTTTATTCATATCGACATATCAATCATTTTTCTTTGAATCAACATGTGGTCACACGTCACTTCAAAGAGGGGCAAAATGAAGACACATAAAACTGGCACAACTAATTAAATAGATTTTATTCATTTAATTATCATTTAATCGCCTATTAATTAGACTAAGGTTTAATTAATATCCCTATTCTTCTAATTGACTTATTAATCAAATTACAGATTTGATTAATTACCCTTTCTTTTAATATAACCCACTAATTAAACTAAGGTTTGATTAAGTACCCTCTAGCCGCTTAATTGAATAATCTTATTTATTTAATTAATAGCCTTTTCCCTTTTAATTAAATTTACATTTAATTAAAAATCCCCTTTGCATTTAAATAAATAAATCTTTATTTGTAAATGATCCCCCCACTTGCAAAATCCTACAAATGCAAGTAGCACATTTTTGGCTAAAATAAACCTTTTATTTTATCTAAAAATACCTATTTTCTCTCTACTTGCATTCTCCTACATTTCTCATTAGCATCCTAATATCCTTCTAGAACCTATCTAATCTCCTCATTATCCTAATTAATCCACTTTGTTTCTTCCAAGGTTGCTTACACATGTGTGAGCACACATCTCCCTTCCCCCTAGGACCTTTGTTCTTCCCAAGGTGGGACCACGTTGACTTTTCACCCCACTCCCCCTTGTGACACTTGTCACAAGGCTAAGCTTGCAAATCTGGGACCACACATGTGTTACCATATTGATCCTCACTATCTCCCCCTTGTGACATTTGTCACAAGGCAAAGCCTTCCAACTTGGGACCACATTTCTCCTTCAATCTTGACCATCCATTTCTAAGCCTTCAACTCTATAAGATGAGCCCTTGTCTCATATCAAAGGATCCATGAATCCACTTTATGCATCCTTATTATAGTTGTTTTGCGGGTTATCCAGGAGCTCTCATTGTGCCTCTCTCAAGCATTAGACCATCTTAATTGCATCATGTTTAGATTAGTCATTTAGCCTATTTGCATATCATTTCATAACATTCTCATCTTCATCTTAGTTTAATTAGATTATTTAATCTTTCAATTTGGAAACACACCTCCATTTTGCATATCATCTTCATATCAATAGTTCATATCATTTGATCATATAGCTAGGATCTTAGTTGCATTCATTTTGATCTTGGCCTATCCTTCAATCTCGTTCTTTAGGTTGACATCTAAAAGATCAAGTGCTTTTCCAAGTGAGAGCCACCTTAAATCTTGAAGATCCTTGGAGATAGGGGAACATGAGATGCGCTTGGGGTTCTTGATTTTAAAGCTAACTTAGTTTAGTTTTTATTTGGATTTCTAACTCTAACATAATGTTTCATGTGTGTGTTTGATTCTCTAGCAGACTCCACACTTTAGAGCACACAATAGTATCATTTAAATGAGAATTTTATTGGTATTCAAAACAAATTTTGTGTTTTTTCTACTTATTAAAATTAGATATTTTCTACTTCAATTTTACATTAATTGCAAGCATCTAATTATGCATTAAACCAATACTAAATCCCCAAATGTTTGTGACCAAATTTGAGTAGTGCAAATTTACATCTGTTTCTAAAAGTGAAAAGAAAAAACACAAGAATTTTGTATCGATAATGTGATGAAAACTTTGTATTTTGATGTTTTCCCAAAACCATTTGATTTAAATTGTTGGCCCTTTCTAGTTCTTAAATAAATATTTTAGCTTGAATTACTGAACAACTAAGTTTGTGGACTTTCGTATTTGCAAGATTTGAAACATGGTGTATTAAAGAATGTTTTGCTAACAAAAAAAGATAATACAAAATTGAAATAAATATTCAAATATTCTATTATCATTTCCTATTTAAATATATCTCAATTTTAATATTATATTTAATATATTATGAGTTATAATATCATTTTTGTATTATATTAGCCTTGAATTCTTATTAATATTATTATACTTTTGGTACTATTATTATCAAACTATTTTTATTATATTATTGATAAAACCATTTAAATTTCAGTTATATTATTAATTACATACTAATATTCGTAAAGAAACTTAAAGATTGAAATAAATTTAAATCTTTTAGAGTTTTCTTAAATATTACACATGAATAATGTTATTGTAATGTATTACTAGGTTGTGA